>NW_006400000.1:520780-521928 GCF_000299155.1 Elephantulus edwardii
ATGTCCCAATCACCAGTGTCTGCTTACAACTGTTCCTCTTCCTTTGTATTTCCATACTTGAAAACTCAACCTCCTTTGCCTTTTCTGTTAGAATTATAAATTTCTGGATATATAAATATAAAAATTACCACCAAGTATTTGATCAGGAACACAGTATTTCATTAGAGAGTTCAGGTGGCCTAGTGGTACGAAGCTGTGCTGCAATCCCATAGGCACATGGTTCGAATCTACCAGCTGCTTTGAGGGAGAATGAACATTCTCCTCTTCTGCAATATACTGACTCTGAGAATTTGCTGAAGGGTCAGCTATTGGTCAGTTCCGACTCAACAGCACACAACAACAACATCATTACAGTGTTTCAATGTATGTTGGCCTATTTGTAAGAGTTACACTGTCAGTCCAAAGGTTCAAATCCTCCTGCTGTTTCATGAGAGAATATGGGGACTCAGTCTCCTCTCATGTGATTAACAGCTTCTGAAATCTCCCAGGAGGGTCAGCTGTGAGTCAGTTGCAACTCCATAGCATATAATAATAACAACAACATCATAGTAAACATAGAAATTATTAAGTTTGTGTAAAGTAATATTTAATTAAAATTTTAAAGTATCAAATAACATTTTTTACTCTAATGTAATAGCAGAATAATTGTAAATGTTCTAATAAAACCAGCCTGAAGTCTATGCTAGTATTGGACAAACATAGCATTTGACTAACCATTTTAACTAACTTGTAACATAGTATCTGCAATTCATCCATTCAAGTTTAGAAATTATGTTACATGATAAAATTGTAGTATACAATATTTCTATTCATATTTTGTTTGTTCATCACAGAGAGGTCTGAGAGCTTAGTGGTAAGAAACGGCACTGCCAATGCAAAGGTACATGGTTAAAAAACACCAGCTGCTATAGAAGAGAAAACTCACTGGAGTGTAAGCTATGAGAAAAAAAAAATGAATGATACACAACAACAAAGAGTATGTTGTTGTTGTTGTTGTTGTTGTTGTTGTTGTTGTTATGCGTCATCGACTTGTCTGTGACTCATAGTGACTCTATGTACCACAGTCCTAAACCCTGGTCTATCCTATACCAATCTTATTGTCTCTGACACTCTACCATTACTCCAGTCACTAAATCAAACTGTCTCAT
>NW_006400000.1:522028-528532 GCF_000299155.1 Elephantulus edwardii
CTTCTTTTTCACCAACCCTCCAACTTCCCAAACATTATGCTTCTTTCTAAGAAATAGCCTCTCCTAGCAATAGGCCTGACCTACCTGAGATGAACCTTTATCATCTTTGTCTCCAAGGAGTACTCTGGCTGCACTTTCTCCAAGGCATTTGTATAGCTTCTTTTGGCCATACATGGGATATTCAGAACTCTACTTCCACACCACAGCTCTACTTCCACACCACAGCTCGAAAGACATCAATTCTTTTTCAGTTATCCTTTTTGATTGTCCAGCTCTTAGATCCACACCAAGTGATTGAAAAGACCATGGCCTGAATCAGACACATTTAAATTCTCAAACTAACATCATTAATTTAGAAAGGTCCTTGTCTGCAGTTGGGTAGTCACATTTTATTTCTCAAACATCGTACCACTGTAAAGAGATCTTTTGCAGTAGATTTACCTAATGTAATACATTATCCACTGCTAGGAGAACAAAGAATTTCATCCTAGAGAGGGTGAAAACAGGCTGCTCCTTGGAGGAAAGGATTCTGAAGCTTTCTCTGACATACTGTGCACATGTTGCAAGGAGTGACCAGTCCTTGGAGAGAGACATCATACTTGGGAGGGTGGAGGGACAGCACAAGCAAGAAAGACCCTCAATTAGATGGATTGATTCAGGGACTGGGATAATTGCGGTAGATGTATGAGAGACAACAAGGTTGGCCCAGGATAGAGTAGGGTTTAGAACTGTTGTACACAGGATTGCTATGGGTCACAAGCAACTTAATGGCACATAACAACAACAACAAAATATCATTTGATTCTTGGATGATATATTAGGTATTTATTGTAGATGTAAGTAAAATTCAGTTCTTGACAATTTCAAACTTTTCTCCAATTATGAAGCTACTTAGTGGTGATTTGTGAGGATTTTTTGTTTTCTTTATGTTGAGAAATGTAGTTATTGTTATATGCCATTGAGTCAACTGTGACTCACTCATAGAGACTTTATGAACAATTAATCTAAAACTTGCCCTATCTAGTGTTGTTCTCACCATCTCCAATATTCTTGAGCTCATTGTTACAGCCGCAATGACGATCTATCTTGTTAAGGGTCTTCTTCTTTATTATGACCTTCCATCTTCCCAAGCATGATGTTCATTTACAAGGACTGGCCCCTCCTAAAAACATGTCCAAATTTATGAGAGAGTACCACTGTCCTTACCTGTCCTTACCTCCAAGGAGTACCCTGGTTAAACTTTCTCCAAGGCTGACTAGTTTTGTTTTTTGGAAGTCGATGTGATATTTAGTATTTGTCTCTAACATCACAATGGAAGACTTTGATTCTTCTTCTGTCATCCTTATTTACTGTCCAACTCTCAGAAGCATAGTTTTCAACTGAAAAGACCATGGCATCAGGTGCACCTTAATCTTTAAACTGACATCAATGCATTTAGCACTTTGGAGAAGACCCTGACAGCAGATGTTCCCAATACCACATGCCTTTTGATTTCCTGACTGCTGGTACCACAGATGTTGACTGTGGATCCAAGTAAGATGAAATCATTCACAATGTCAATCTTTCCTCTGTCATGATGTTGCCTATTACCCCACTGGTGAGGACTTTTGTTTTCTTAATGTTGAGATATAAGCTGTATTGAAGGCTGTCGTCCTTATCTTCTACAACAAGTTTTTCAAGTTTTCGTCACTTTCTCTGGCCAAAAGAGAACAAGAGAACACTGGTTTAAGTCAAGAAAGTTGGTGTGAGAGGACTGTATCTTTCTCCATATCTATGCTGTCCATATGCTGAGGAAATCATTTGAGAAGCTAACATTTATGAATAAGAATGTGATATCAATCAACATCAGAGGAGCCTTCATCACCAATCTGCATTATGCAGATGACACAACTTTGCTTGCTGAAAGTGAGAAGGACTTAAAGTGCTTGATGGAGCAGAGAGAAATATGGTATAAACCATAATAAATCGTTATGTCATGTTGAATCCGAATCATGGCAACCCTTCATCAAATTTCTGAGGATGTAAATCTTTTCTGAAACTCTGAAGACTGCCCACTCTCCTTCCTCAGAGGGGCTGGAGGATCTGAACAGCTGACTTCTTAGTTCCCAAACTGACACAGTATGTGCTATTTTATCAGGGCTATTTAGTTGCAATACAGATATAGTACAATATATTTTGTAAAATTTGCATAATTATTATAAAGATACTTACCACAAATGATATAATAAGATACCTTGAGTTCATTTAAAACATGGTCAATTGAGATTATTACACTATAGTACCATGAAACTTAGTTCTTCTCTGATTTCAGAGGGTATATGAGTTCTTTGTTGCTAGATTGCACTGTGCAAAAGATTATGTAAACATATGCAAATCACCATGAAAATCTAGTTTATTTCACTTTTTGCCACACACCATTTCACAGTTTTAAACATCTATAATCTTCAAAATATGGAACTTGTGACCTCATTAAGCACAAGGGAATTTGCTATTCTTATTTTTAAGCTTAATAATAAGTGCTACCCACATTCTTTGTTGTGCATCTTAGATTTTCTTCCTTATCTGAACTTGTACAAGGACAGAAAGTTTTGCTTAAAACTGTAACAAAGCTATTGGAAAACTTTCCAAGCATTTCAAAGGTTTTGTGTACATTGGAAAAAATATTTCTCTCTGTTGGGGCAGAAAGCTAAGAGGACACGCCAGAAAATGTATTACTGCTGTATTTCTGGTTCTATTTCACCACCAAACAGCTAGATTAATGGACAGAAATGCAGACACACTGCATAAACATATGTTAATGCACACTACTTAATTTTCAAAATGAAATGAAGGCATACCCTGGAGAACTTGTTCAAAGTAAACATCTCCCCAGGAGAAGGTCTTTCAGTTTTTCATAGCAAGACTTCATAGAATATTCTTATATCTTAAATGATTCTTCAGCTAATGCTTATGTAAGGAGGTTTTGTCCTTGCATCCTCAAATGCAACACATTATTTTTCATGAAATGAACTTGGAAAAGTATCAAGTTATATTCCAGACATGACTGGTTTTGAGACACAATCACACAAAGACATTCTGAAAAGGTCACTGAGTGTTAGAATAGGAGATAAGCCCTTTGGATATTAGGAGGTATGAGTCAACACAACTTTATACTCACTCAGTCACTTTGTATTCATTCTGAAGGTGTTTTCTACAGGGCCTTTCTTGCATGTTGTTGATGTTGTTGTGTACCATAGAGTTAGAACTGACCCATAGCTGTTCCTTCTGCTGATTTTCAGAAGCAGTTAATCACACAGGAGGAGAATGCCCATCTTTCTCCAAGGGAGCAACTGATGGCCTCAAACTGTGTACCTTCAGGATTGTAGCACTTCTTCTTGCCACGAGACCACCAGATCTCTTGCTTTTGCTTGTTGTTGATGTTATGTACCATAGAGTTGGGACCAACCCATGGTTGACTCTTCAGTGGGTTTTGAGAGGCAGTTAATTGCATGGGAAGAGATTGCCCATCTTTTTCCTGTGGAGTGACTGGTGGCCTCAAACTAATAGCCTTGGGGATTGCAGTACAGCTTCTTGCCACTAGACTACCAGTGTTCCTTTTGGTTTTGCCCAGTACTTTATAAAAAGTCAGACTAAACTCATATCCATTAAGTCAATTGGACATAGCAAGCAACCTTCCATCAAGTTTCAAAGGTTGGGAAATTTGCTGTCTTTATTCTTCTGTTTGATTTATTGTGATTTTAATGTAAGTTTATTTAAAAGTTGGGTTTTCATTCATTCATTATTGTACGTTTTCCTCCCTTCCTCTTTCTTCTTTTTCCCTAGTTCACATTACAATGCACCTCTTGCTCCAGATTGTCGTCATGCACGTAAAGCCTAATCATATGTTCCTTTCAGATAGTTCTTCTCCTCATCTGTTCCAATGCACTGTTCACTATCTATCCGCTCTTTTGTTATTCTCTTTTATTAAATCCTTTATCAGACATATTTTATAACAGCAGTATTATGTGATATTTGTCCTTTTTTGACAGATATTTCACTCAGAATAATGTCTTCAAAGCTCACCTATATCCTGCCAATCAACAGATGAATGAAATAGAAAAACTGTTTTACATTCACACAATGGAACACTGCATAGCATTAAAAACCAGTGAACTCATAAAACAAGGTTGAAAATAGTCTCTTTAATGAATCATAAATTTTATTTCAAAATTTAAATATCACTAAACATGCATACACGTTAAAATAGTAAAACTGACAATTGTGTTAATTTTTCTTCTTGCATAGAGCATTGTTACAATATAGAATCTATGCTAAACAAAGTTCATACAAAGTTTCATCTGAGAAAGCCATTGGCCAGATTGGGAACAGTACAATTGTAATAGTTCCCGTAGTGATCCATGAAAGATGAAATATGGATGTGGTGTGGTGCTGGTAAAAAAAAAAAAAAAAAAGAAAGAAAGAAAGAAAGAAAGAAATGGTTCCTATGGAAAAGAAAATGTGTTTCATGGAAATAATCTTGAACGCTTGGATTTTTACCTTTGTATTTTGGCAAGTGATTCCAGAAAAACTCCCCTCAATGGCTTTGGGTGCTGTAGAGGTTGCCTGTACAGGCTGGGGAGCTGACTCCTCACTGTACCCACACAAGCTACTTCTAGCCCTGGAGGAGTTGTGCAACCTGGACCTCTTACAATGCATAGCTGCCTCATAGATAGCTCACACAGGGGAGTCCTGCACTCAGGACAGGGCTTCAGGGATGAGCCCCTTACTCTGAACTTGGTAACGGATCTACTGACCCCTAGCATGGTGTCTGGAAGATGCTGAGAGCTACCTTATCCTCTCACAGGGCATCATGAGGGGGACCCTCCAGAAGTTGGCCTGCTGCCAAATTTTCTTTAGAAAAGCTTCTGGTAGATTTGAACCACTGGAAAACTATGATCTATTTAGCTACACAAAATATGAGTGCTTGATGAAAGCAACATGGTTTTGAAACACTAATGAAAACTGAAGATTGAAAACTTCAGCATGGATTGTTAGTGTTCTTGTGTGCCACTAAGCATTTATTACACACAAATATTTTTGTTTGTTCTTCACACAAATATTTTTAAAATAACAAAAATGTTCAGACTTGGAACAATGAACAACATTAAGATGAGTAAAGAAAATATTTACGTTGTCAAGGATTTCATTTACTTGGATCCACTTGGAGCCCAGAGTAGCAGCCAGAAAATCAAATGGCATACTGAATTGGGCAAATCTTCTGCAAAAGATAACCTTAAAGTATGAAATAGCAAAAGTGTCACTTTGAAGACTAAGGCTCATTTGGCCAAGAGATGGGATTTTCAATCGCCTCATAAGCATGCAAAAGCTGCTCAATAAATAAGGAATAGGAAAGAAAAATTGGAGCGTTTGAATTACGTATCATGGAAGAATATTGAATATAGGAGGAACTGTTAGAAAAAAGAATATATCTAGGGTGGAAATGCAGCTGATGTGTTCCTTAGATGGGAGCAAGTTCATCTGAGACAAAGACATCAGGTAAGAAAGCATAAGTCATAAAAGTAATACAGTTTCTTTGTGACAGAAAAAAAAAGTGAAGATGTTGTGATTTTGCCTCACGAATATTCAACATGTTATTAGGAACCTTCATGCTTGGGAGAGAGCCAGTAACAAAAGCAACGATTCAACAAAGTAAGTTGAGACAGTAGTTGCAACAATGACTCAAGTACAGCAATAATTGTGGAGATGATCCAGGGACAGGCTATGTTGTGTTTTGCTGTATGTATGGCACTGAGCAGCAATGTCAAAATATTGAGAAATTGCTAAAGGAAATTGTGGACAATATGAAATAAAATAAGGTAAAAGAAAACATCTAATAGTAACTGGTGGTCTAAAGTAATATCTTAAGCTCTGTATGTATTAAGATTTCTGGGCTACTCCTTGCAGGCAAGGATTCAGAAGCTTCATCTGACATATTTTAGACATGTACCAAGGTGGGATCAGTCCTTGGAGAGGGACGTCATACTTGGGGGTGTGAAGGGACAGCGCAAGAGGGAAAGACCCTCAAAGAGATGGACTGAGTGACTGGGGTAACGGAGTAGGTGTATCAGAGACAGTAAGATTGGCACATGATAGAGCAGAGTTTAGGGCTATTATACATAGAGTTGCTATAAGTTGCTGACGACTTGATAATACACAACAACAATAGGAACGGTTTGTTACTTATCCGTAAGTTTTATGTTTTTTTTGGGGGGGGTTGCTCATTTTAGGGTATTATCTGGAAATGTTGCATTATGCTTCCGTTTTGAGATAATGAAATCTGAGAATGTTACTATAATTCAGAATAAAATCAGATTTTCAGAAATGGGTTATGAAATTTTGTTGTTGTTGTTATGTGCTGTCGAGTCGATTGCGACTCATAGCGACCCTATGTATAACAGCCCTAAACTCTGCTCTGTCCTGTGCCAATCGCACTGTCTCTGACACTCCCATCCCAATTACCCCAGT
>NW_006400000.1:532422-538125 GCF_000299155.1 Elephantulus edwardii
CCAAAGTATGTTAGACAAAGCTACAGAATCCTTGCTTCCAAGGAGCAGCCTGATCTCACCTTCTCCAGGATGAAACTGTTTGTTCTCCTAGCAGTCCATGATATATTCAATACTCTTCTCCAACACAGAAGCTCAAAGGCATCAACTCCGGTTCAGTCATCCCTAGTCATTGTCCAGCTTTCTGATGCATAGCAAATAATTGCAAAGACCATGGCTTGGATCAGGCACACCTTAGTCTACAAACTGACATTGTTGCTCTTCAGTACTTTGGAGAGGTCTCTGACAGCAGACTTCCCCATTGGAATTATTTTAATTTCCTGGCTGCTGGTGCCAAACGTGTTGATTGTGGACCCAAACAAACTAAAGCTGCTAACAATCTCAATCGTTTCACCAGCAATCATGATGCTGCCAATCACCCCAGTGGTGAGAATCTTTGTTTTCTTGATGTTGAGCTTAAAGTATAGATAACAGTATTTGTAGTGATACTATAATTATTAAAAATGTGAATCACATATTTAATATGGCTTATATAAACATGACTCACATGTTAAATGAGTATGGGGTTACTACAATCACTGTGAATATTGGAGCAGCAGATTACACATTGTGCTGCTAACTTAAAGTTCTGTAGTTTACTTCATCACCCACTCTGAGAAAGAAAGATGAGACAGTCTGCTTCTGTGAAGATTACCAACCTTGGAAAGTCTGCAGAGTATTACAAGTTGGGGATTAGGTTGATGGCATTGGGTTTGATTTGGTATGTTTTTGTGTTGGTAGGTACCCTCAAGCTGAGTGTCGCTCATACCAATGCTGTGAACCACAAATTAGAACCTTCCTTATCAACCAGGATCCTCGGGATCTCTGCCACACTCAAGCTCGTTTTGGTAGTCACCAGGCTGATCTGTTTTATTGGTGGGGTGGAAGGGGGGAATATGCTTCTCTTTCTCTGACACTTCTCATTTCCCAGCATAATGTCTCTCTACAAGGATTTGTTAAAACAAGTGTGGAAGCACGAGTGGCATCCCCTTCTGAAATAGCTTGCCTCTAAAACCCCTTTGAACTTGGAGAAACAATGAAAGTTATACAAGTGTTCAGGTCTTTCATTCATAGGCTCACTATGAGTCACCTACAACTCGATTGTAATTAACAACCATAACATAGAGAGAGCTCAGTTGGCCTAGTGGACAGAAAGTGATGCTACCAAGCCAAAGGTGTGGAACTCAGGCCTGGTTTTCATTGTTTTTGGTCAAACATTCTTCTAAGTGTTATAGCATGGGTCTGTGTATTGCTATTCAGAGGTTGCTGTGATGCTAATGTAGTGACACTGATGTGTCAAATATGATAATGGTCACCCATGGTGGACAGTGATTGGTGGAGCTTCCCGATTAAAACAAGCTTGGAAGCAGGAGTGTCATCCACTTCCAAAATAGCTTGCCTCTGGAAACCCTATGAACCTGGTGAAGCAATGAAAGTTATACAAGTGTTCAGGTCCTTTGTTTATAGGGTCACTATGAGTCACATACAACTCGACAGCAATTAACCACAGCAACAAGGATTTGTTTCCTCCTGAGCATATATACAAAGTAAGTGAGACAAAGTTTTACCATCCTTGACACCAATGAACATTTTGGATGAACTTTCTTCAGGACAGGTTTTATTTTCTTCTTTTCTTTTAGTACTCTTATTATTCAACATCTCAATTCAAAGACACCAATGCCTCTTCAGTCTTCCTGAATCACTTTCCAATTTTCAGATACATAAGAATCAGTTGAAAATATTGTGGTTCAGTTCAGAAACATTTTATAATCTTTAAAGTAACATCTTTGGTCTTTAGCACTACTTTGAAGATGTCCTTGGCAGTCAACCTTTCTAATCCAGCAAGTGACAACAGTGGAGACTAGAATAAGATTCGGATCTATTATTCATTGTGACACTGAGTCACTCGATGGTACATAACAACACATCAAAACCAAACTCACTGCAGTCAAACTGGTCCCAAATGGTAGCAATGCTATAGAATTGGAGAACTGTTACCCCATTGAGTTTCTGAGGCTGCAAATCTAAATAAAAGCAGATTGCCTTAGGTTTATCCTTCAGAGTAGCCCATGGATATAAACTACTGATCTTTAAGTTTTATTATACAATGTAAATTTTAATATAAACTACATGGCTGAGTTCTTTTGAGGCTTAATTGTACGAATGAAAAGTGGTATTTAGCATAAAATCATAAACAATATGTGAAATGAGAGACCTTTCTAAAACGGAAGACCTTATCATCATGATTATCACCTTGAATACCCACTCCACTGTATTAAATTTTCATCAGCAAACAGATGTGAAAGACCTTTCACAACCATTCGTGTTCAGAAACAAAGTGTGGATGACTTGCTTTGTGAGAACAAAAAATGCCCAGGGACAAATCCTGGCACAGAAATGTCACAGGACATTTCACCCAAGGACACAACACCTCCACCCGGAGAAGACAGGGAAAGATGTTCTGTAAGTGGAAGAAACCATCCAATTAGCAAATAGAATCCACAAACCCAGCAAACATGGTAAAGAGTAATCAGAAACTTGTAAGGACACAGCTCTTTTTGGTTTCTTTTGTTTTGCTTTAATCTCCATCTAATTCTTTGGTAAGATTTATCTCCTTTCAAGGACTGTTGTTGTTTGGTGCCATTGAGTCAACTAGGACTCCTAGTGAGCTTCTGAACAGTGGCTCTGAACCTTACCCTCTCCTGAGTTAACGTCACAATCTCAGACACATCTGAACCCATGTCCACAGTCACTGTGTTGTGAAGGGTCATTAATAGTTGTTAATAGTATACTCATAATGACCCTATATGAACAGTTGACCTGAATCCTGCCCTCTCCCTTACCTCATCACCATCTCATCAGGAGCCTGCTCTGCTTTTTTCTGAAGAAGATAGCTCTTTACCCTAAGGGATCTCTGGTGATGTAGTCTATATAGAATTGTGCTAGTAAGTGGAAGTCTGTTCATGTCTTTCTAACAGTTCAAATCCACCAGCTGCTCTGAGGGAGAAGGATGGGAAATCTCTTCTTATGACCTATAATCTTGAAATCCAGAGGAGAATCAGTTATGAATCAGTTCCCTTTTCCTAACGGCTCCTTTTTGTGGCCTGCATGTGTTTATATTTCCATGTTACATTTTCAAAGAAGGCATCTGAAAGAGTCAATATTTCTACTGTTAATGAAGAGATTACTTTTGAAACTCACATATTTCTATCAATAACTGCTGATAGTCATTGTCTGGAGATCTGTTGCCACGTGTACATTGCCACCTAAAGAAGTTATAACTGAGTTTTTATCTAGTGTTGTAACTGCTAGAGGCATCAAATAGAAATTTATCGTGTAAAATCTTAGCTCTAAATTAGATAAGCTTTTAAAATCTAGTTTATGATGGACTTTAAGTAGTAAATATTTGTCATTATTAATCTATGTGCTGAATTTAATCTTGGTTCAGAAATTATAGACATAACTTGGAGATATTGAAGGTTCAATAAAGCAATAAAGCAGATATTATAATAATAAAGCAAGTTATGTAAATTTTCTGGCTTTCTAGTGCTTATAAAAGTAATGGTTACACTACACTGTAATCAATCACTAATGTCAGATAAAACACTGAAAACTGCACTATAGTGTTGAGAAGCCAAAACAAAGGGAAGAAATGCCAAAGAAAACGAGGTGCACAGAAGAGTTCACATGGCAACTCGAGAAAGACAAAGTTTTATAATGGAATATGTAAAGAGCTGGAGTTGGAGACTAGAAAGGAAAGAACTTGCTTAGCATTTCTAAAGTTAAAAGAACTGAAAAACAAATTCATACTTCGCATTGCAGTACTGAGAAATATGATAGACAAAATCTTGATTGATCAAGGAAGGATCAAAATAAAATGAAATGAATGCACAGACTTCGTGTTGTTAGGTGTTGAGTCGAGTACAACTCATAGAGACCCTATGAAAAAAAAGATCTGATCCCTGTTCTATCTTGTGCCATAATCCCACATTGTGACACACAAGAGCCCATTGTGGCAGTCACATCAATCCAGCTGGTTGAGGATCTTCCTATCCTTTGCCAACCCTCTATCGTTCCTAGCATCATGTCCCTGTCCACGGAATAGCCCCTCCTAGCAAACATGCCCAAAGTATATGACGCAAAGCCTCATCATTCTCAAAAAAACACTCCAACTGCACACTCTCCAAGACGTATCTGTTTGTTCTTTTGGCTGTCCATGGGATGTTCAATGCTCTTCTCCAATACAATAACTCAAAGTTATCAATTCTTCTTCTATCATTCTTGTTCGGTGCTCATTGGAGGCAATTGATTCACCTACTTTGAGCAACATCGCCTTTCTCCAGAGACCAACACAACACAACACAACTCCCACGTACACACCATCATGCCCTCTGGCCAAAGGATCAGGAGCCAGGGAAGCCATGCTTGGCCTTGGGTTGAAGGCAGCAGTGGCTTCAAGCCCAAAAGGAGAAGAAGAGGAGGGAGGAGACAGCCATAATCGCCCAGGTTTGCCCCACCCAGGGTGGCTGTGATCCTTTGGCCAGAAAGCAGTCTTTCATTCCTATAGGTCATATAGCCCTGGTGTACAAGTTGCCCTACTGAGGTCACTTGTGGTTGCTGTGAGGCTGAACACTGACACGGTTGTGTCAAATGCGTTAATGGTTGGCTACCCAATGTGGACAGAGAGTGGGGTGGAGCTCCCTGATTAAAACAAGCGTGGAAGGAGAAGTGGTATCCACTTCCATAATAGCTTGCCTTTGGAATCCCTACGAACCTGAAAAGAGGATGAAAGGCACCCAAGGGTCGAGGACTCTTCTTCATAGGGTCTCTATGAGTCTCCTGAGACTCGACGGCACTTAACAACAACAACTTTGGGCATGTTACTCTACCCACACAGTACCTAAGAACAATATCAACATCCTGATTTATTGTCCAGCTCCCAGATGCATAACAAGTGATCAAACAGACTATGGTCTCAGTAAGATATACATAAGATGTGCCTAAAGAACATCTGATACATAGACTTACTGAGGCAAAAAGAATTGCTTAGCATTGAAAAATTTAAGAAAATACTATATGATCAAGAGCCAGTGAAAATGAAGTAATGAGTTCAAGCAGCACTGAAGGCACTAGCAAAAAATAAAGACCTAGCAATCAGTGAGCTACCCGTTGACACATTTCAACTAATAAGCACAGCACTTGATATATTCATCAATGTTAGGAAGTTTGGAAAACCGCTTGGCCAATTGCCTTGAAGACATCCATATTTATTTCCATTAAAAAAAAGAACAAGAACAATCAAATAGGATGTAGAAGTTATTGAGTAGTATTAATATCACAAAAAAGCAAAATATTGCTGAAGATCATACCAAACCAGCTAGAACAGTATATCAACAGAGAATTGTCAGATTTCAAGTAGAATTTAGAAGAAGCCATGTCATCACTGTGAATGTCAGATCCATTTGGGCTAAATGTTGCTAATACCAGAAGAATGTATACCTGTGTTCTATTGATTATGCAAGGGCATGGGTCGATCATAGCAAATTACTGTTGTTGTTGTTGTTGTTGTTGTTGTTATGTGCCGTCAAGTCGCTTGCGACTCATAGTGACCCTATGCACAACAGCCCTAAACTCTTCTCTGTCCTGTGCAAATCGCACCTTCTCTGA
>NW_006400000.1:538772-539881 GCF_000299155.1 Elephantulus edwardii
CAGATTGTTGATAAATTGTGAAGTTGGGCAGCTTAGAAGCCAGTCTCAGACCCCGCAGACCCCTCCCATCTTCCCAGGTAATCGAAGACGCAAAAACCGCGCGACATTCGGTCCAGCAGGCCGCTCAGAGGAGGGGTTAGGCATCCGACTAACAAATTATAGCTAACATTAAAAGGAATATCAGGACACTTCATTATGCTCAATGTGAAACTTACCCTTAGACCAAGAAAAATCTGTTGTCAGAACAGAGCAAGGAAACACTACATATGATTTAAACTCAAAAAATGAGTGCATCAGAGTTAAATCGTTTCCCCTTTCAATATGTATGCTGAGGAAATTATTTGAGAGACTAGACTCTATCAAGAAGAATGTGACATCAGGATCTGAGGAAGACTAATCAACAACCTGTGCTGTGCAGATGATAAAACTTTGCTTGCTAGAAGTGAAGAGGACTTGAAATGCTTTCTGCAAAATATCAGACTACAGCCTTCAATTTGGCTTACATCTTAATGGTAAGAAAAAAAATTCTCACCACTGGACTGATGAAATGTAGCATTATGATTGATGGAGGAAAGATTAAAATTGTCAATCACTTTCTCTTCCTTAGATCCACAACCAACACCCTAGGTACCAGCATTCAGCTCATCAGAATATGTATTATGTTGGGAAAGTCCTCTGTCAGAAATCTCTCCAAAGTAATAAGGAGCAATGATGTCAGTTTGAAGACTAAGGTGCAGGGTTGTTTCAATCACTTTCTATGCATCTGAGAGCTTGAAAATAAATAATGATAATAGAAGAGAAAATGATGCCTTTGAGTTGTAGTGTTGGAGAAAAGCATTCATTATCTCATGGACTGCCAAAAGAACAAACACATGCCTTGGAGAAAGTACAGTCAGGATGACAAAGCTTCATCTCAGACACTTTGCATGTTACTAGGAGAGGCTGCTCCTTGGAGAAAGATTTCAGACTAGGAAAAGTAGGAAGAGTCAGACAAAGAATGTATTGACATATGTATTGACACAGTGACTTCAGAAGTGTGTGATATTTTATGACAATGACATAGGATAGGACAGAGTTTAGATCAGTTGTTCATAGGGTTGCTGTGAGTC
>NW_006400000.1:541226-556526 GCF_000299155.1 Elephantulus edwardii
TTCCTGGGGCTTATTTTATGCCAATTCCTGCAAAGCAACCTGACCTTTTCATCGCCATAGTCTCTTGTTTACATGTTGTTTCATGAAATTCTTCTGTGTCTGCCTATTCCTCTTGGTACAGTGACTATATATACTCTTTTCATCTCCTTTTAGCACTCCATGGATCATTTAATACTCTGCCCAAAGCATCCTTAAGTATTGCAACTAGAGGTTTGAATTTGTTCTTCAGTTCCTTGAGCTTAAGAAATGCTGAGCGAGTTCGGCCCTTTTGATTTTCTCATTCCAGTTCCTTGCACATTTCATTGTAATATTTTACTATGTTTTCCATGCTGCCTTTTGAAATCTTCTGTTAAGCTCTTTAATATCTTAAATTCTTCCCTCTGCTTTGGCTTCTCGGCCCGCTAGTGCAATATTCAGGGTCTCTTCTAACATCCATTTTGGTCTTTTCTTTCTTCTCTTGACCTTTTGCATTCTTCCTGGATGAAATTCTTGATATCCTCCACAACTCATCAGGTCTTCTCTAATTGGTGTTCAACACCTCAAACCTGTTCCTGAGAAGTAAGTATACAATAGCATTTGAAAAAGCTTGAAATGTTGTAAAAATTACCAAATGAATAAATGCTATGAGGAAAAATGGCATTGATGAAGTGAAAAATAAATTTGATGAAAGACAGCCTCAATCTGTAAAACCAAACAAAAAAAAATTAGTGTTTGCATCAGGCAACAAGGCAAAGTATAATACAACTAGATACAATTGTATGTATCCGTGTTTATGTTTTTTGTAATGGGATTATTATAATGTACAATAGACCAAGGAATAAAAATATCAAAATTGCAGTCTCAAGTCTCCTCTGAATTTGCTGTAACTTAGGATATAGTACATCCTTCTGGTTTTAATTGACCAGTAGAGAATTTTATTCTCTATGTAATTAAGTTGTGGGATAGCAATGAAGGCCCAATTTTTTATCAGCATTTTGTTATTCTGGGAGGCTAAGTATCGGGGTTAGAGAGAATCAGATTCAGTAGCTACTCTGTGAGAAGCATTAAAATGGGTGTTACCATCAAATGGGGCATGCAACCACCAGTCTATATACTAGTCTCTCAAGGGGTAAGTATCCTCCAAGAGATAGAGCTAGTCCGTCCCTCACTGTGTCCTTTGCATGGTTTATTTATTTGAAGTGGAACTTATATCTGTTGAATAAATGAAATGGCATGCTCTGTTTTTATTACATGTTTAGGAAATTCTGCTAATCACTGATGTCAGGCATAACTGCTTTAAAACAGTTTTAAGTGGGGTTATTAAAAGTATGCAACATATGGACCAGAATTTTAGGTCTAATCCCAATCGACTTCAAATATAAAATACATGTTATATATATAGACTACATCACGATGGACAGAAAAAAAAAACACTGAAATTGTCAATGGTTTCATTTACTTGGGTCCATAATTAAGACTTATAATAGCAGAAGTCAAAAACATCAAAAGATAAGTTGCACTGGGAAAACCTGCTGTCAAGGACTTCTCCAAAGTGCTCCAGGGCAAAGGTTTCAGTTTAAAGACTAAAAGTACTCCTTATCCAAGCCATGATTTTTTTCCAGTTGTTTCATGTGCATCTGAAAGTTGAACAGAGAAAAAGGATAAAAAAAAAGAATGTATTCCTTTAATGTATGATGTTGGTGAAGAGTACTGAGTATTCCCTGGACTGCCAAAAAGAACAAACAAGTCTATCTTGGAATGCTCCATCGAAATAAGGATGATGAAATTTTGCCTCACTTAACTTTGTATGTGTTGCTTGGAAAAAAGGGATCATACTCAGAGAAGTAAAGGATTAGAAAGAGGAAGACCCTCTGCAATGACTGTAAGAATGTGCTTGAACCTATCAGAGATCACAGCGATGGTGCAAAATAGAGCAAGATGCTGATCTGTTGCTCTGTTGCAATAGGTTGTCCACTTGATGGCACCTAACAACAGCATTATATTAGCACTCCACTGTTCTTGACTTGAACCTATGACCATAGTGACACCCTGCCCCCTTACATCGCTAAATACTTCATGGCCCTCTGTTATCCCTATGAATGTATTGTGATTCATAGTGTTTTCAGAAGTCCATCCCAGCCCTTTCTTTCTATTTTGATTTAGTCTGGACAATCAGCTAAAGTGCCTTATGCCATAGCTAAGTGCAGTCTACTACTGACAGATGGGTGTTGATTGTACTTGATGAGCCTGGGCTCAGAATTAAAAACACACCTCCCAGGTAGAAAGTAAGACATCTGCCACTGAACCTCACATTCTCAGTTGCTATGCACACGTATTGTGTGACAATGAGTTTATTCCAGCTCACAGTAACCCTATAGGTAGGATAGAACCACATACAGGTTCCCTGATTAGAAATCTTTTTGGGAAAATGGCCTAGTCTTTTTTACTTTCCTTTGAAGCCTCTGACTAATTTGAATTGCCAGCATTTCTGTTGGCATCCAACTGCTAAACTGATGCACAACTGGGATCTATCTATAATTCTTACTTCTTCTTGTCGTTTTGTTGTTGTTAAGTGTCATCAAGTAGTAGAGGACTTATAGCGACCCCATGAATGAAAGACCTGAACCCTTGTATAACTTTCATTGTTTCTCCAAGTTCAGAGAGTTCCCTAAGGCAAGCTATTTTGGAAGTGGATGCCACTCCTGCTTTCAAGCTTGTTTTACTGGGAGAGCTCCACCAAACACTGCCCACCATGTGTAATTATTATTGCATTTGACACATCAGTGCAACAGTGTTTAGCATCACAGCAACCATGAGTTACCTGTGTAGAGCAAATGGACAGATCAGAGCTGTATCACTTAAAGGAAGGTTTGACCCAAAACAAGACCGGAGGTCTTGTGGCACTCAGGCCCAAACGAATTTTCAAAGAAACCAGACTTGCATTTTGGGTTCTCATTGTTAAAAAAAAAAAAAAAAAAAAAATGGCTTCCAGTCAACCAATCTCTCCAGAGCCAGCCCCAGCCATCACAGAGGGACAAAGGCAACTACTCAGCCCTCTAAGGCCACATGAGTTTCCGAAGATCCCAAATGAATTCCTACTATGTATCTATAATTCTTACTTTTAGCATTATCATCCATAAAGGGGAAAATCTGCTTTACTTACTAAACGTTTTAATATGTTCAAACAAATATGAAACCCTTTCTTGTTAACTTTAAAGTTGGTGTACAAAACTACCCTTTCCCTCCACTATCTTTTGTATATCTTTTTAAAAATAATTTTAATGAACATTTACAGAGAATCTGGATTTCCATTTATTCACTGCTGCACTTCTCTACTCACCCAGCCCTCTCCCCCAGCCCCCCAGTTTGCTCCTCTCTTTCAAAAGTAAAAGAAAGACTCCCTCCCTGGTACACAACCCCCCCACACCCCTCCCACAAACCCAAGTACATTCCACTATGCAACCTTAATTGTGGACTCTTGTGATAACCATAATACCCTATCATACATCGCTTTTAAATTATTCAGTCCCTCATCTGTTTCAGTTCCGTACACACAATTTATCCAGTTTTTCTCAGTCTTACCCCCACCCTGATATCAGTCCCATTTTACAGCAGTGGCACCATGCAATATTTGTCCTTTTGCAACTGAGATATTTCATTCAGCATAATGTCCTCCAGAGTCACCCATTTTGAATAATATTCCATGAGTTCCTTGTTTTACAATGCAGCACAGTATTCCATTGTGTGAATATACCATAGCTTCTCTATCCATTTGTTTGTTGATGGGCACCTGGGTTGTTTCCAACTCCTTGCTATTGTGAACAGAGCTGCGATAAACATGGGTGTGCATATATCTGCTTGGATGTCAGTTATGGTCTCTTTGGGATATATTCCCAGTAGTTGAATTGCTGGGTTATCTTTTGCATATCTTTGAGGCATTATAACAGAATTGTTAGGTGCCCTTCAATCGGCAGACTCACAGAGACCTTATGTGCAGTAGAAAGAAATCTTGCCCAATCCTGCCCTGTCCTCACAATCTGCTTGTTGTCACAGTCACTGTGTCAGTCTAGCTCATTAAGATATTCCTGTCTTTTACTGACCCTCTCCTTTTACAACTATAGATTGCTGTTGTTGTGGTTGTTGTTATGTACCATCAAGTTGGGACCTACTCATAACTGACCTTCTAAGCAGGTTCCCAGAGAAAATAAACTCTCATGAGAGAATTCTTCTCATCTTTCCCTGAAGGAACAGCTGGTGGGTTCAAACTACGTAACTTTGGGTTTGCAGCACAACTTTTAACCATTAGGGCTCCCTACCACAGATCTAAATTTGACTTTTAAAGTCAGGATTCAAATACTGGAAAGTACATTTAATGAACTATTTTATGAAATCCCTTGCTTGAGACAATCCTTTACTCAAAACCGAACTTAAAATCTCTCTAATAAGAATTTTTTAAAAAGAAAGAAAGTAAAGAAGATATTGAAGACAGTACAGATTAGTTTTGTTTCTCTATGGCATTTGCTAAAACGTTAAGGAGCCAAGGAGCCTTTATTCTTTATTCTTTCCTTTTTTAAAATTTCTGTGCTACTTTAGGAAGTGTGAGTTAGGAAGAAATAACTCCACCAATAAGGTTACAAGTCGGTCATGTCATTTATAATTCATAAAGTTCACAAAAGATGATTATTAGCTCTCAGAACCTTCAGAATGTCCTTGATAATTTGCATTCCTAGGGAAAAATATGTTAATAAACGTCTTCAATTTCTCTCTGTCACAGATGCCTTTAGATCTTGACCCTACATATCTCTGAGGTTATTATCTCAAGATTTGGTGCTTCGAATTTTTTTCTTCAGATAATAACATTCAATCTAAGACATCTGTGCTTATGCTGTTGTTGTTAAGCTACGTCGAGTAGATTATGATGCATGGTGACCCTGTGGACAATGCGTCTGAACCCTGCCATATCCTGTGCCATTCTGACCATTTCTGACATACTCGAGCTCATTATTAAAACCATTGTGTTAATACATATTATTGAATAGTATCTTCTCTTTTCTGTCCCTCTACTTTTCCAGGTATGATGTCTTTTTCCAAAGACTGGCTGCTGCTAACAACATACCCAAATTATGTGGGATGAGGTTTCAACCACCATGGCTGCACCATTTCCAGGACACTTTTGTTTGAGGTTTGTTTGTTTGCTTGTTTGTTTGTTTTGGGAGTGTAGGGGATATTGTCTTCCTTAGTCATTGTTCAATTTTCATTCACCTAGCAAGTCATTGAAAAGATTGGTTTGTATCAGATGCAATTTTAGTTTCCAAATTGACATCATTGCTTTCCACACTTTGGAGAAATCCCTTAACCAAGTATTTCTTTTGAGTCCCTGTCTATTGATGCCAAGAGTGTTGATTGTGGATCCAAACAAAATTAAATAATTGGCAATTTCTATCTCTTCTCCATCTACCTTGTTGCTCCTATTGGCTAAGTGATGAGGATTTTTGTTTTCTTAATATTGAAATGTAACACATATTGAAGGCTGTCATCTTTGATCCTCTGCAGCAAGCATTTCAGCAAGCAATGATATTTCATCTGCATAATTCATATTGTTTATGAATCTTCCTCTAATCTTGATGTCACAGTCTTTTAAATGGAGTCCAGCTTCTAAAGTAGTTATTCCACATTCAGATTTAATAGAGAATGAGAAAGGATACAGCCCTGACACACACCTTTCCTAATGTTAACACATACAGTATTTCATTGATCTGTTTAGACAATAATTTCATGCTCAAGGTGGAGAATTTTCATGACCTTACTTAGACTTCTGGAATTCCTCAAAATTAGTCATAATTGGTGAAGATCCACATTGTCAAAGCCTTTTCGTAGTCAATATAATACAAATAAACATTCTAGTATTCTCTGCTTTCAGCCAAAGTCCGTTTGATATCAGCAATCAAATCCCTCACGCCACAAGTTCTTTTAAAACCATCTTGAATTGTTGACAGTCCTATAACAACGTACTACTGTTCTAGACATTTTTAAATAATCTTCAGCAAGATTTTATTGGCAAATATTAATGATATTTTTCAGTAATTCAACATTCTACTGGATCACCAGGTTTTGGAAATGGAACTGTAAAAAGAGCAAGAGCCACGTGGGGATGACCATTTCTGACCTTACCAAGTTCATAAAGGAAACTGTCTCTGTGAACAACATAAATTACAAAAAACCAATTCCTAGGAGGTCAAACATATCCCTCACACTCCCATATTTCTTTATACTCATCACAATACCAATCTTACTGATTTACTGGGTCCAAAAATCTGATGTGATAGCTCATTGACCACACAGAACCATAGCAGGAAATTCAAAAGGTTATATATAATTCAATTTAGTAGCAGAATACAGTCAGGAAAGCTTCTGCTATGTGCTCATAGACACCTCACCCTTGAGCATCATGACTTTAGGCCACTGTTATGAGCATCTCAGTCCTGTACTTATACCCCCGCATAGACACACACAGACGCATATACAAAAATTCCTCCAGTAAACTTGGGCAAAAGACACTTAGCTCTGGTTCAGTGGCATAGCAGTCCAAAGGTTTGCTCTGTCTCATGTCGGATCTCAGGTGTTCCACTATGGCTACTGCTTCACAGGGCTTTGTTTGATTGGTGCAAGAATCTCCTGTGCCAAAGGCGCATTTAATTTCATTCCATTCTCTTGCTTCTTCTTTGCTGGTGGTTTCAGCAATCCTGTTAGATAACTCGATTTAATGGTAATCTTAGCCAATCCCCTTGGGGTTTGGTGAAACTAGCCAATCCTTTGTGGACAGACTGTCACACTTCACTCTCCTATTTCAGCCCACCCGCATGGCAAAATAAGCCAATGGATAAGGAAGTCATTTTGAGCAACAAACACTTAACACCCAGGAACAAATATGAAGCTCTTCTAATTAGTTGACATGTTAGATGTCTTTGAAATTCCCTGAGCTAACCAGTAAGCAAGCAAGACCTGTAGGTCTGTCTGTCTGCCTGTGTATGACATTGTTTCATGGATGTCCCAGCCAGAGTCAGCTAGCATGCCTGTAAGACCTACATGTCTTTTCCATGGGTTGTCTTTACCCTGATGTCACAGACAGAATGAGCTAGCAAGCAGACACAGATAGGGGGCTGCATTATATCTGTACCCTGCTTGTTTTTATGGTTTTCCACTAGGAGTACAACACTTACCTGCCATTTATTGTGTTGGGGAGTGATTTGCTTGTTGCTGCTTACTGTACAGTTTAAAGTGTATGTGCCTGCTTTTTATCCTAGGAGTACAGCAGTTGCCTGTCAGTTGCTGTACTGCGATGACTCATAGTTGTGATGCTGGAAACTATGTCACTTGTATCTCAGGTACCATCAGGGTCATCCATGGAGACAGGTGCCAGTGGGGATTCCAAATATAAGACAGACTAGGAAACAAGATAGATCATCCAGTTCTAAAATAGTAGTCTTCAAAGAACAATAGTAGAATACTGTTGGATATGTTACTGGAGGCAGAATCCTGAGAATGCTGTTGTTAGGTTCTGTTGAACAGAGTAAATCTGAACCCTGTCTAATCCTGTGCCATTCTCCTAATCTCTGAAGCACTTGACCTTGATTGTATCTCTTTCTCTCTTTTGCTGTCTCTAAATCTTTTCAAGAGTGATCCTTTTCCAAGGAATAGTCTCTCCTACCAACATTCACAAAGTATGTGAGATGAAGCTTTAACATCTTTGCTTCCAGGCAGCGCTCTGGCTGTACCTTTCCAAGATGTATGTTTGTTCTCTTGGCAGTGCATGAGATATTAAGTACTCTTCACCAACATCATGGTTCAAAGGCATCAATGATTGTTCTATCATCTTTATTTATTGTCCAACTCTCAGATGCATAGCAAGTTAATGAAAAGATCATGGCCTGAACCAAGCACTTATTACTCTTCAAACTAATATAATTGTTCCTCAATAATTTAGAAAGATCCATGACTGCAGACTTTCCCAGTGCATTACATCTCTTGATCTTCTAACTGTTGTCATCAACAGATGGTGGATCCAAGTAATATGATGTTGTTGACAAGTCCAATTTCTCACCATCTCTCATGACATTGCTGATTTATCTTGTGGTAAGAATTTTTCTTTTCTTTTCTTTTTTTTTAATGCGTGTACCATCAAATTGGATCTGACTGGTACAGGAGGCGACTGTTCCTCCTTCTTCAGCAGAGCATCTGGTGGATTTGAACCATGCACTTCTGGGATTGCAGTGCAGTTTCCTGCCACTAGGCCACCAGAGCTCGCCAAGAATTTTTATTTTCTTGATGCTGAGATGCAATATATATTGAAGGCTGTATTATTTGATCTTCTGCATCAAGGGCTTCAAGACCTCCTCATTTACAGCAAACAAGGTTGTTTCATCTGCATAATGAAGGTTATTGATGAATCTTCATCCAATCTTGATGTCACATTCATGCCCTGAGATTGAAGAGCCATAATGAGAAACAGCTAAAAAAATCTATTAATACTTGGAAGGTGTTCACCATAGAAGAAATTCAGATGGCAAATACATGAAGAAATATTAAAAATCTCTATCAGAGAGATGCAAATCAAAAGAAGTAGGAGATATAATCTCACCACAGAAACAATGACGAAGTTCAACAGGGCAGCAAACATCAAATGTTGGTAAGATTATGGAGAGATTTGAACTCTTAATCACTACTGGTGGAAATGGAAAACAGTATAACCACTATGGAAGGCAGTCTGGCACTTTTTCAAAAAGTTGGAAACAGAAATAGCATTATCTAGCAATTCTACTACTGGGAATATACGCTACAGAATAGAGAGTTGTGACTAAAATTGGTATATTCACACCAATGTTTATTGGTGTATTAATCACATTTGCAAAGAAAAGTAGGCAGCACATGTGCTCATCAGCAAACAAATGTATAGAAAAAAAATGTGGTACATTCACACAATGGAATATTACAGAGCACTGAAAAATAAAGAACTGGTAAATCACCACATGTGAGGGTAATCCTGGAAGACATTATATACATTACGAGTGAAATACCTCAGTTACAAAAGGACAAATAGCAAATAATATGATTGTTATAAAATAGATCTGACATAGGGCTTGGAGGAGGGAAACTGTGGAAAAGTGGATAGATAATAAGCACTGCAGTAGAACAGATGAGAGGAAAAACTGTTTGAAAGGACTATACAATTGGGCATTATATGTATGGCAATAATATGGAACAAGAGGTGTATCACAAAGTGCACTGAAAGAGAGGGAAGGCAAGGGGATGCAGGAAAATTGTCAACAATGAAAGAATGACTACCTACCCTTTTTTGTAAACTTTTGTTAAAATCATGATAAAAGATAATTGTAAGAAGCCTGTCTATGCTTATTGTAATTTGGCCTTACACTATTGCTTTCTTTGCAGTAGTAGCAGCTGTCTCCTGGGAGACCGATTCCCTGTCTGCAGCACAGGTCAGCACTGTCCTGCAATTCATCTCAAGTGCTATCAGGAAAATACACAGCATCCAAGCTCCAAAGCCTCGGGCTATGGTTTGTGCTCAGTTCAGAAGCCAAACACGGTTTACATGCTTGAGGCTCTTCTCAAGGCACAGAGACAATTTAAGAGTTATATAAATGTTACAGAAAATCAGAGCCTAGAGGGCAAGGGCCCTTATCTCTTCAGCTCTCTCTTGTGGAAAACAAAAAAATCTGAAGGTAAGGAGAAGTATAGGTATTAATTCAAGGTCATGTAGTGACTCTAAGATAATGCTTTCACCGGGGACATCGGATGGCACCGTCTGTAGCATATTGTGCTGCTAACTGAGACTGCTTCTTATCCAGTGGTTCAAGGAGGAGAAAGGTAGCAAGTCTCTGCCTCTTATGGTTCACAGCCTTTTTCTTCAGAGTTAATCTCAAATTATTTGCTCCGTATACATACTGAATAGGTATGGAGAAAACATACAACCTTGACACACATTCTTCTTGATTTTAAGCCATTCATAATCCCCTTTCTTTGTTTTACAACAACATCTTGGTGTAGATATAGTGAGTATAGTTGAGTTGTTGAGTCACAACTGACCGATAGCTGACCATCAGGTGGGTTTTCAGAGGCAGTTAGTTGCATGGCAGGAGACTGCCCATTCTTCTTCTTCACTGCAGAGCAGCAGTGGTTTGAACTGTGTGTCTACTTGCCACTAGGCCAGGAAGAGCAACAACAGATGATGGTTAGATGTTCTAATACCCACGTTTTTCTCAATGTTAGCATAGTGTGCTATGATCTACAAGGTCAGAGGTTTCTGCATAGTTAATAAAACATAAACAGTTCCCATTCCCAAGAACTGTGATGAACAAAAAGGGAAAATTATGGAAAAATATCATTGCTATCACATGCAAACAAAATATTGCTGAAGATCTTATAAAAGTGGCTAGAACAATTCATTGAAAGAGAACTGTCAGAAATATAAGCTGGATTTGAAGAGGCCATGACAACAGGAATATTATTGCAGATGTCAGATGGATCTAGGCTGAAAGCAGAGACTATCAGAAGAATGTTTATTTGTGTGTTATTGACTATACAAAGACACTTGGTAATGTGGCTTATAACAAACTATGGCTAACATTGAGAAGAATGGGAATTCCAGAACACTTAATTATGCTCATATGGATGAAACCTGTACCAAGAAGCCAGTGTCCAATTGGAACAAAGGAACACTGCATGTTTTAAAGTCAGGAAAGGTTGTATCATTTCTCCACACTTATTCAATCTGAATGCTGCCCAAACCATTTGAGAAGCTGGATTTTATGAAGAAGAATGTAGCATTAATACATGAGGAAGACTCATCAACAACTTGTCTTACGCAGATGACTGAACCTTCTTTGCTAAAATTGTTATTGTCAATTGCCATCAGTTGAGCACAATATATAGTGACCCTGTGAACAATAGACCTTAAGCGTTTCTATAGCTATCTTCATTTCTCAAAGTTCATAGAGTTTACAGATCCATGTTGTTTAAGAAGTAGATGCCACTCTTGCTTCCAAGTTTGCTAAGTAAGGACTTGAAACTTTGGCTCCTGAAGATAAAAGTATAATAGTCTTTAATATGGATTGCATCTCAACATCAAAAGACAAAATCCTGACCACCAGACCAATAAGAAACATCATGTTAGATGGAAAAAAAGGAAATTTTCAACTATTTCATCTTGGCTGGATCCACTATAAACACTCTTGGTTGCAGTCAGATTAAGAGACTTATTGCATTGGGCAAGTCTGCTGTCAGGAACCTCGCCAAAGTAGTGAGGAGCAATGGCGTCAGTTTGAAGACTAAGATACGACTGATTCAGATGGTGGTCTTCTCAATGACTTGTTGTGCCTTCAGTGCTGGATTATGTTGGAGGAGAGTACTGAGTATCCCGTGGATTTACAAAAGAACAAACAAATAAATCTTGGAAAAGGGTCACCCGGAACTCTCCTTGGAGGCAAGGATGGTTAGGCTTCATTTCACACAATTTGGTCATATCCTTAGGTCATGTCACCTTAGAAAGTGACATTATATTTGAAAGGATGAAAGGTCAGAGAAAGAGAGGATTACCCTCACTGAGATGGAATGACGCAGTGCATACGATAGACTTCAAGTCTGACAGAAATAACGTGAATCTCACAGGATAAGACAGAGTTCAGATCTGTTGTTCATAGAATCATTATGAGTTGTACTTGACTAGACAACACAAAAGAACAACAACAACAACATTGCCATGGAAAATGGGTATTTGTGCTTCCTGGAAGATCTGGCTATAACATTCTCAAAAGCTTTGTATAATACCCATTGTGCATTGTTGTACAGAGGTCATAGACAAAGGATGATGAATTACAATCAAGAAACCAGGTTTATGACTTTATACATGTTGTTGGCAGCTAGCTGAGTATTCAGAGACATGATCCTGAAAGATCAAGTTCATATGGAAAACAATAGAAAATGACAAAAGAAAGTAATACAGTAAAATGAAATATAAAATGGGTCTTCCAAGAACTCTGTGGTACATAGAGTACATAGAACAACAAGAAACAAATAAAAGTCAAGCAAATATAAACTATTAAGGTCTCCCAAGAAAAGGGAATCAAAGACTTTTGCTTCACTTATTCATCAATGAATATCCGTGATTGCTGTTGTTATGTGCCATTGACTTGCTTACAACTCAGAAACCCTATGTTCAGTAGTTCTGAAACCTGAGTTAGTCTCACTGACTCCAACACACCTACCCCTACTAACCCAGTTCTTAACCATGGTCTTCCTTTCCTGTGCTCCCCCTTAACCCTTCCAAGCCTGATGTCCTTCTCTTAGGACTGTTCCCTCCTGGCCACATGCCCAAAGAATGTGAGATAGAGCTTAAAAATCCCTGTCTCCCAGAAGAAACTTGATTTCACCATCTCAAAATAGACAAGTTTGTTCTCTTAGTGGTCTCAAATGTGTTCAATACTCTTCTCTAGCACCACAACTCAAAGGCATTGATTCTTCTGTCATTCTTTGTCATTGTCCAGCTCTCTGCTGCATAACAAGTAATTGCAAAGACCATAATATATTCTGTGAAATAAAATGATATGTGATTCAGATGTTGTCTCAACTCACACGGATGTCCTCTTTCAAACTGCTGCTGCTAGAGCTGCTGACACAAGATGAAGGATGCGAGGGTGGCAATAGCATTTACTAGGAGAGTGGCATTGAGAACGGAGGGATAGAAGAAGTGAACAAGGACAGATAAAAGTATATTCAACAACTTCTACTCGTCACCACCTGAGCAGTAGGAACAGTATGGTTCTCCTCAACCACAACTATCCTTCTGTTTGCTGGACAAATCTCAGCTACTTTATCCCCAGAATCATGTCCCTTGCCTTATGTGCCTGTATCCATCCCATGGTTCAGTGGTACAAACGTCGGTTTGAATGTCTTTGAAACTATTGTTGTTTTTATTCTTAGGTATCGTCCAGACATCTTTGAGTTACTGCAACTCATGAAGACCCTATGTTACAACAGAAACAAATGCTGCGTTTGCATGAAAACTTACTCATAGCTGACCCTCCTGCAGGATTCAGAGGCTGTGCCTTGTATGGGCACATGTTTCTTCCATGCAGCTGTTGATGGATTTGAACCACCTGCTTTTGGTTTGGCAGTGCTACTCCTTACCACTAGGCCAACCACAGCTACTTTTACATAGATAAAAAAGAGATGAATTGACAGACAGAGTGACTGTAACAAAAATTTCAAGTACAGCAGAAAAGGTGAGTATAGTTGGTACTGGATAGGATTTCTGTTACTTGCTGTCAAGTCACCTATGACTCAGAGCAACCCTATGTACAACTGCTCTGAAGTCTGCTCTATACTGAGCTAGTCTGACTCTGACATACCTAATCCCATCACCCCAGTTATCCTGTCAATCCAGTTCATCAGGGGTCTTCTGCACTGTGCCTTCACCATTCCAAGCATGATGTTCCTTTCTAGAGGCAGGTCCCTCCTGGCCATGTGCCCAAAATATGTGAGAAAGAGCTTCAAAATAATTGCCTCCAAGGAGAAGGTGGATTTCACCCTTTCCAAAACAGACCTATGTGTTCTCTTGGTATGTTCAATATTCTTAACCAGCACTACAAACCAAAGGTAACAATTTTTCTTTTATCATCTCCAGTTATGTCCAGCTCTTTGATGCATAGCATGTAATTGTGAAGACTATGGCCTGTACCAGGAACACCTTAGTCTCTACACTGACATCATTGCTCCTCATCTCTCTAGAGAGGTCCCTGATAACAGATTTCCCCAGGTTTATGTCTTTATACATGTTGTTGGCAGCTAGCTAAGTGGATTTTGTTTTGTTTTGGTTTTGTGTCCTGGTTGTTGGTGCCAAGAGTGTTGTTTGTGGAGCCAAGCAGGTTGAAATTGTTAACAACCTCAATCTCTTCTCTGTATATCATGATGCTGTCAGTTGGTGTAGTGTGAGAATCTTTGTCTTTCTGATATTTAGGTTCAATTCATATTGAAAACCAAAGTCCCTGATCTTCTGTAGCAGATGCTTCTGGTCCTCCTCAGTTTTGGAAAGCAAGGTTGTAGCATATGCATAGCACAAGTTGCTGATGACTCTTCATCCAATCCTGATGTCACATTTTTTCTCATAAAGTCCAGCCTCTCAAATAACCTGTTCCACATATAAGTTGAAAATGTATGGAGATAGAACATATTCCTGACACACTCCTTCCCTGATTTTTAACTATGTGGTGTTTCCTTGTTCTTTCTGAGCAAAATCAAGTGCTCTAATATTCCCATTGATCTCAAGGTTAGTCATAATTTGTTGTGATCTTCTCAGTCTAATGCCTTTACATATTCAATGAAGCACAGAGAGAAATTCCTTTGGTACTCTTTGCTTTCAGGCAAAATCCATCTGACATTGGCAATAATGTCTCTAGTAACACGGACTCCTCTAAATCCGGCTTCTAATTCTGGTAGTTCTTTGTTCAATGCACTGGTCCAGCTGTTTCTAGATAATCTTCAGCAGGATTTTGCTTGTGGGTGATATTAGTGATGTTGTTTGATAATTTACACATTTTGTTGGATCACTTTTTTTTTTGAGAGAGAGTAATAAATATGGATCTCTTCCAGTCAGTTGGCCAGAAATTGTCCTCCAGGTTTCTTGACACAACCTGGTGAGCACAACCAGGACAGCATCTGTTTGTTGAAATAGTTAAGTGATATGTCATCAATTCCTGGGGCCTTGTTCTTTTGCCAATTCCTTCATAGCAGTTTGAATTCCTCCTTCATCACCATCGGCTCTTGATCAAATGTTATTTCTTGAAATTCTTCTGTGTCAGCCAATTTTATTTTTTTTTTTTCAGTACAGTGATTCTGTATACTCCTTCCATCTTCTTTTAATGCCTCTTGGATCATTTCATTTCCTTCCCAATCTTTAATGTTACAACTCAAGGCTTGAATTTGTTCTTCAGTTTCTTTAGCTTCAGATGGCCAACAAGCACATGAAGAAATGCTCAAAATCCCTAGCTCTAAGAGAGATTCAAATCAAGACAACTATGAGATATCATCTCACCCCAGTCAGAATAGCAAAATTTAACAGAACAGCTAGCAAAAAATGCTGGTGAGGTTGTGGAGAGACTAGAACCCTCATTCAATGTTGATGGGGGTATAAAATGGTGCAACCACTGTGGAAAGTGGTGTGGTCCTTTCTCAAAAAGCTGCAAATAGAGATACAGTTTGCCCCAGCAATTCCACTACTAGGAATATACCCTAAAGAGACCACAACCGACA
>NW_006400000.1:556916-582361 GCF_000299155.1 Elephantulus edwardii
A
Organism: Elephantulus edwardii; assembly: GCF_000299155.1. NCBI lineage: Eukaryota > Metazoa > Chordata > Mammalia > Macroscelidea > Macroscelididae > Elephantulus > Elephantulus edwardii. The sequence goes on from NW_006400000.1 coordinate 556,918, forward strand.
AAAGTAATATATTTTAGGGCATTATGATTATCGTAAGAGTCTGGAATGAGGGTTGCAGAGTGGAGTATACTCGGGGTGAGGGTGGGGGTGGGGGTGTACGGGTGGATTGTATACCAGTGAAGGAGTTTTTCTTTTGTTTTTCAAGAAGAGCTAACTCCTGGGGGTGGGGGGAGGGCAGGAAGAAAAGTGCAACAATGAATGAATTGGAAATTCAAAATCTCTGTAGATGTACATTGAAATTAATAATTTTAAAAAAAAAGAAATGATGAGTGAGTTTGACCTTTTGTAATTCTGGCTCTTTGTATATTTCATTATTATAATACATTGCTTTTTCTTCCCAAGCTGCACTTTGAAAATTTTTCTTCGTGTCCTTAACATCTTGATTTCTTTCCTTCTTTTTTGGCTTTTGAGCACTCTAATGCAAAATTCATCGTCTCTTTTTTTCCCTAATTTTATTTTATATTGGTTTACATACAAAGTTCATAGTGTTCATATACATTGTTTTTCACACCAGATCTTTCCCCTTTCCTTTACCAATCCCTCCCTCCACTCATCAAATTGTGCAACACTATGTTAAAGTACTCCACCTCCACTCCTTGGATCCTGGTACACAGTTCACAATAATGATTCTATGCAGTATTTGTCTTTATGAGACTGAGTTAGTTCACGTAGTATAATGCTCTCTAGTCCCTACCATGTCAGGTAATAGAGTGGCAAAGTTTAGCAGAGCCTCAAGTAATACATGTTGGAGAGGATGTAGTAAAATAGAAACTCTAATAATTGTTGGTGGGATTGTAAAATGGTACAACCACTCTGGAAGGCAGTTTGGCGTTTCCTCAAAAAGCTGAACATAGAGATTCCATTTGATTCAGCTCTTCCAATACTTGAAAAACAGCCTTAGAAAATGAGAACTGAGACACAGAGACTTGTACACCAGTGTTCATAGCAGCACTATTCACTATAACAAGATCATGGAAACAGCCCAAATGCCCAGCCACAATGGAATGGATTGAGAAATTCTGGCTTTCTTTTGATGGTACATTGTGACTATCTCTTTATGTCATATTTTAAAACTTAGCTATCTATTTATATTTAAGTTGGTCTCTTTACATATAGAATATTGTTGGGTTATCATCCAGTGTGAAACTCTCTGCTTTTGCATTGATTAAACTGTATTCAATTTTGATATGATTATTATGTAGCTATATTTAAATATACGTTCTTTTAATTTGCCTTTGATTCCATTTGTTCTTTGCTTTATTCCTTCTAAAATGCGCTACTTCTGTTTTTCATATTAGTTATGATCATATTTTATGGCAAGTACTTGAATATTTTTTTAGTAAAATGTTTTATTTTAGTAGTGATTTTTATGAAAGTATACAGAAAAGTTAGATTTAAAATTTTTGCAGCTCTTCCTTGTTTTACAGGATAAATACTCAAATGATCATTATTAATCTAAAAAACAATATACCATTTCATGTATTATATGAAAACTTTCAACAATATATTTTCAAATTTTTGTCCAAGTATCCTGAAAAAACTACAACCAGGAGATGAATGGGATCTTCTAAGAATCAAATCCCTATGCACATCCAAAAACTTCTCCAACAGGGTAAAAAGGGAAGCTACAGACAGGGAAAAAGTATTTTGTAATGACATATCAGATAAGGGACTTATATCCAGAATTTATAAAATACTTGAGCACTACACAAGATAAAAGTAAACAATCCAATAGAAAAATAGGCACAGGATATGAACAGACACTTCACCAAAAAAGACATTCAGATGGCTAACAAGCATATGAAGAAATGTTCAAAATCCCTAGCTCTAAGAGAGATACAAATTAAAACAACTATGAGATATCATCTCACCCCAGTCAGAATAGCAAAATTTAACAGAATAGCAAGCAACAAATGCTGGCAAGGTTGTGGAGAACCTAGAACCCTTATTCACTGTTGGTGGGAGTGTAAAATGGTACAACCACTGTGGAAGGTGGTATGGCGCTTTCTCAAAAAGTTGCAAATAGAGATACAGTTTGCCCCAGCAATTCCACTACTGGGAATATACCCCAAAGAGACCATAACTGACATCCAAGCAGATATATGCACACCCATGTTTATTGCAGCTTTGTTCACAATAGCAAGGAGTTGGAAATAATTTAAGTGCCCATCAACAAACAAATGGGTAGAGAAGCTGTGTTATATTCCCCCAATGGAATACTACACTGCATTGAAAAACAAGGAACTCATGCAATATTATTCAAAATGGATGACCCTGGAGGACATTATGCTGAGTGAGGTACCTCAGTTATCATCTCTTTTCACATCCACCTTGGTCTTTTACTTTTTCTCTGTCTTTGGAACGACTTTTTGTGTTATTCCTGGATGATATTATGGATATATTCCCACAGCTCATCTGGTCTCAGTTCATTAGTGTTTAAGGCTTCACACCTGTTCCTGAGATGGTTTTAAAGTTCAAGTTTAATAGACTTGAGGACAAAGTTTCTTTTCTTGGATTTGTTTTGATCTTCCTTAGCTTTAGTTTGAGCATGACTAGATGATGGTCTGTTCCACAATCAGTGCCTGGCCTAGTTTTGACAGATGATATTGAGCTTCTACTACAATTCTTTCTATAGATATTATTAATATGATTCCTATACTTACCAGACATTCCTCTAGGTTGTATAGCCCTGGTGTACAAGTTGCCAGATAGCAGTAACTTGTGGTTGCCATGAGGCTGAACACTGTGACATTGATGTGTCAAATGTATTAATGCCTGGTTATCTAGTGTGGACAGAAAGTGGGGTGGAGCTCACCAATTAAAACAAGCTGGGAAGCAGGAGCGGCATCCACTTCTGTAATAGCTTGCCTCCAGAAACCCTAAGAACCTGGAGAGAGGATGAGAGATACCCAAGTATTGAGGACTCTCCTTCATAGGGTCACTATGAGTCGTCTGCAACTCGACGGCACTTAACAACAATAACAACATACTTACCATGAGGTGAAATGCACTTGTGTATTTTATTTCTTGTAAAAGGTATTTTCATTAATCAATAAGTTGATGATTATACAGAATTGTGTCATTCTATCTCCAGTATCATGTCTGTCATCAGAATCATGTTTTCGAATTATTGATCCTTCTTTCCTGTTTCAACATTTGCATTCCAATTACTCATTATTATTAATGCATCTTGATTGCATGTTCAATTGATTTTTGGTTGCAAAAATTGGTAGAAATTTTCTAATTCTTCCTCTTTGGCAGGAAAGGAAGACCCTCAATGTGATGGGTCAATTCAGTGACTGGGGTAATGGTTGTAGGTGTGTCATAGACAATATGATTGGTACAGGATAGAGCAAGGTATAGGACTGTTGTACATAGAGTGATTGTGAATCGCAGGTGATTCGATGACATATAACAACAACATATGCAACTACTTATGTATGGTCAGGAGAGACCCATCCTTGGGGAAGGACATCTTGCTTGGGAGGATGGAATCCTTGCTTGGTATAGGAAAGGAAGATCCTGGATGAGATGGATTGCTACAGTAACTGGGGCAATTGGGGTTGGTGTCTCGGTATTAGTGAGACTGGCTCAGAACAGGGCAGGCTTCAGAGCTGCTGTACATAGGATTGCTGTGAGTCACAGACAGCTCGATAGAACATAACAACAACGTGTGTGTGTGTGTGTGTGTGTGTGTGTGTGTGTGTGTGTGTGTGTGAGAGAGAGAGAGAGAGAGAGAGAGAGAGAGAGAGAGAGAGAGAGAGAAACAACTTGCATTATGCAGAAGACACAGATTCGCTTGCTGAAATGAAGAGGATATGAAACACTTGCTGCAAAAGATGGAGACCTTTGCTATGGATTGTATCTTAAGATCAAGAAGACAATGGTCCTCACCAGAGATCCGGTAGTCAACATTAGGATAGAAGGAGAAAAGGTTGAGCTGCCAATTGTTTCACTTGGCTTGGACTACCAATCAACAACTTTGGTTATCAATGTCATGAAATTAGACTTATTGCATTGGATGTGTCCACAGTCAGGGACTTTTTCAAAATGTTGAAGAGCAGTGATAGTGATGTCAGTTTGAAGACTAACGTGCACCTAATTGAGACCATAGTTTTCTCAGTCACCTGTTATACATTGAAGAGCTGAACAATGAATAAGGATGACAGAAGAAAAGTTGATAGCTTGGAGTTATGGTGCCAGTGAAGAGTACTGAATATCCAATGCATTGTCAAAAGAACAAAGAGAAATGTCTCGGGAAAAGAGCATCCAGGTTGTTCCTTAGAGGCAAAGATGGTTGAAGTGTTGTGTTTCATACTTCAGATATGTAGCCAGGCGAGGCTATTCCTTTGAAAGGAACTTCAGGATCAGAGTTAGGGAAGTTCAGAGAAGGAGAGGAAGACTGCTAGAGAGATCGACGGACACGGTGACTTCAGCAATGGGCTCTAGTGTGTGAGACATGATATAGAAAATGAATGCCACAGGATAGGACAGGGTTCAGGTTGCCTGTGAATAGTGTCTGTAAGAACCATACTCAACTTGTGGTCATCTAACAAAAATCAAACTCTCTTTCCATATATATGACATTGCTCATTGAGTTGAAGTGGTAAAATAAATGGACAAAAATGTAAAAGATTATTTAATGGGAAGAGATGGATCAAATCATACTATGTAGGTGGAATTTGTCTAATGTATTCATGACCTTTTTAGGTTAAAAACTCACCCAACACAGCTCCCATACAGAAATTATTGTTTACTTTCCCCTCAAGCCTCTGTACAAAATTTTACTGGTAGTAAATACTCTACGTGTTTGCTAAATAACTGCAAAACCTAGATACTATAATTTGCATGCAATTACAGTATCTTTACTGGAAACTCTATCTTCCACAGAAAATGCACACTCGTCAAAACAGCTCCGTATGTTTTATAAGGAGAAAATTGCTCTGTAATTAGAAAAAATGTTCCTGAGTTCTCAAAAATATGCCTAACCTGTAATTCTCTTCCAAAATGGGAAAATTTAAATAATAATATTATAATCCTTAACTTTATATGGTTTCTTTACCATATACAAACTTTGATTTCATTTTGAAAGGGGGGGGGGGAACAGAAAATAAATGTACAAAACCAAATTATGCCCCCTCTGAGGAATCTTGATGGGACAGTGGGTCAGAATTTGGTTGCTAAATCAAAGAAAGTATGAACTCATGAGCATTTCAGTGGAAGAAATTTGTGGTAGTCAATTAATATATATATATAGTTGCCTTTTTCCCCATTAAAACTATTTTTCATTCGTATACACTGTAGTCCATATATTGCTTCATTCACATTGTGTTTCATGTGATCATTGTGTCTTATAAAATTAATCACCAATTATTTATTCCCAATATTACCCTGTTTTTCAAATCCCACTGGATCTTTCCTTCTTCCTTCACCCCATCCCTCCACCCACCAAATGCCTTCCCCTTTCTTAGCCTTCCTGTCCCCTTCCTTTCACTCTTTGAACATTTATGCACATCTTAATAGTTATCCTTCTATTTTTACAATAATGGTCTTATGTACAATTTGTCCTTATGATACTGAACAAGTTCACCACCAAAATGTTCTCCAGCCTCTCCCATGACATGGCAGTCTGATTTTCAAAAGATTGTCCTTGAAAATCATATAAGCCAATGCTATGCAGTCTTATATAATAAATAAAAATTCAAATAAACTTAGCAATAAGTTTGAATACACTGCATATGTGGTAGTGAATACAAATGAGATTGGGACATATTAAAGATTATTAATAGCTTTGAAAGTTAAATAAACATAATAAACATTACCAGAAATTGAATCAATAAAATAATTTGTTGTTGTTGTTATTATGTATAATCAAGTTACCTACAATTCATAGCAACCCTATGTACCATTACTCTGAACTCTGCTCTATTTTTAGCCAGTCTCACTTGTTTGTGACTCGCTTATCCCTATTATTCCAGTTACTGTGTCAATCCATCTCATCGAGGCTCTTTCTCTCCTGCACTATCCCTCTATTCTTCCAAATTTGTCCTTTTCCAGGGACTGATCCTTCCTGACCACATGTCTAAAGTATGTGAAACAGAACTTCAAATGTTTTGCTTCCAAGGAAGACTAGTTTCACCCTCTCCAAGAAAAAGTTGTTTGTTCATTTGGCAATCCACAGTATGGTCAATGCTCTTCATCAGACCACAACTTAAAGGCATCAATTCTTCTGTCATCCTTAGTCATTGCCCAGCTCTCTGAAGCTTAGCAAGTAATTGTGAAGGTCATGGCCTGCATTAGGCACACCTTAGTCTCCAGACTGACTTTATTGCTCCTCAGCATTTTTGAGAGGTTGCTGACAACAGCCTTACCTAGAGCAAACCATCTTTTGGTTTCTTGACTGTTGGTGCCAAGAGCACCAGATTTTGGAGCTGAGTAAGCAAAATTGTTAATAATAACCTCATCTCTTCTCCATCTATCATGGTACTTCCAATTGGCCCAGTAGTGAGAATATTTGTCTCCTTGATGTTGAGCTTCAATTCATAATGAAATTTCAAGTCCTCCTCCATTTCAGCAAGCAAGATTGTGTCATCAGCATAACACAGGTCATTGAGCCTTTCTCTAATCCTGATGCCACATTCCTCCTCATGAAGTCTAGCCTCCCTAATGATCTATTTCACATATATATTGAAAAAGTATGGAATCAGGATGCATTTCTGATGCACTCCTTTCCTGATTTTGAACCATGAGGTCTTTCTTTGCCTGGTTCTGACAACTGTCTCGTGGTCCAAGTATGGATTTCTTATGGGCACAATCAAATGTTCTGGGATTCCCATTCTTCTGAAGATTAGCCAGAACTTTGTTTTACATACTTTGGTCATGTAGTTCAGAAGTGGCCAACCTTGGAATAGTAGAAAGTAATAAAAGAGAAGGTTTTCAATGGGATGGATTGACTTAGCTGGGTTAAGAATGGTGGAGATTGTGAGGATGAAGCAAGATAGAACAAGGTTCAGACCTGTTGTTCATAGTGTTCATATGAATTGTAGTCAACTTTATAGTATCTAACAACAACAACAATATATAGAGAGTCAGATAATTTGGGAATAAACTCAGGATAAACAACTTGTGATTAGTTGTTCATAAGATCACTGTGACTCATAATTTGACAGTGCTTAACAACAACAGACAGACATATTGATCCATTAACAGGAGGAATCTGAAGCTTTGATTGACATTCTTTGGACATGTTGGAAGGAGGGGCCAGTCCTTGGAGAGGGACATCAAACTTGAGAGGGTGAAGGGACAGCCCAAGAGAAGAAAACCCTCAGTGAGATAGATGGATTGATTCAGTGACGAGGTAATGGGGATAGGTGTGTCAGAGACAATAATATTGACACAGGATAGAGCAGGGTTCAGAGCTGTCCATAGGTTTGCTATGAGTCACAAGAGACTTGACAGCACGTAGCAACAATAAACTCTTAAAATATGCTAATTACACCATTCCATGTTACAAGTTCTTTTTTCACCTGAAATAAGCAAGATTCAAGGAACTGCAATTAGAAGAACACAATACCGTAACCCTTGACCTATTTCAGTCCCAAGATATAAACTGTAAATTACAATGAAATCATAGCAAAACCATGAAATGTACCTCCATTTTTCATGACTTACTTTTTGTCTTAAGAGTTATTACAATCTTTATAATTTATAGTATTTTCATCAATGTATTTTCAATGTCACAATGTAAAACAAAAAGGAAAAAAAAAATGCTTTTGGCAAGTAATCACTCCCAATCAAAGTAGGCGCAAAAGTAGGGAAGAAGCATCACAGACAAAAAAAGAACTGACTACATCTGTTGACCTTGACTATGTGTGAGAGTACCTTTTCTTTATTCCTCTCCAAAAGAACAGGGTATCTTCACTGCATGGTGACATGAAGCAAAAGAGATGCCACTAGCTTAACTTTGAAAATGGCACGTGGTTAGAATGCTTTACATGGCAATCTGGCTTCAGTGATGAAAACTGAAGTAGAGACAAAGAAAATAATACCCAGTGATCAAATAAAATTTTGTACTTAACCACTTGAAAAATGATGTTTATTTGGATCAAGGTTTAGCAGTGTAAGTGGTGAGAAGTATGAAGTTTTGAATATAATTTGAAGGTAGAGCAAAGAGAATAAAGTGACTTACTACAAAGTGGGGGGGAAACAAGAGAAAAGTATGTGTGATGTCTCCAAAAGCTTGTTGTCAGGGTTCTTTTCATGATTGTTATAGAAGAAGGAAATTGGTAACTATGATCTAGGCAGTGAATAGACTAGCATGGGGAGAGAGATGAAGTTTCAAGTTAGGATATTAGTTTAAATAATCCTATTTTCTATGAGATTGGAATTTAAGGGTAGAATTAGGCTAATATTATTATTTGGTATGACATTAAGAAAGTTCTAACATCAAAATTTAGGTGAAGAATAAATCTGGGAGAGGGAATAATGGTGACAAACCAATGTGCCAAATATTTCTGGATATGTACTAAACCCATTTCTTTTCCTTTCTCCTCATACAATTTTATTACCTTTCTTGTTGTTGTTGTTATGTGCCAACGGGTCACCTGCGACTCATAACAACCCTATGTTCAATAGCCCTAAACCATACTCTATACTGTGCCAATCTCACTATCTCTGACACATCTAACCACGTTATCTCAGTCACTGAATCAATCCATCTCATAGAGAGTCTTCCTCTCTTGCACTGTCCCAAGCATCATGTCCCTCTCCAAGGACTGGTCCCTCCTTGCAATATGTACAAATATGTCAAATGAAGTTTCAGAATCCTTGCCTCTAAGGAGCAGCCTGGTTTCACCCTCTCTAGGGTGAATCTGTTCATTCTCTTAGCAGGCCATACTATACTCGATACTCTTCTCCAACATCACAGTTCAAAGGCATCAATTATGTTTCTATCATCCCTAGTTATTGTTCAGCTGTATGATGCATAACAAATGATTACAAAGGCCATGCCCTGTATCAGACACACCTTAGCCTCCAGACTGACATCGTTGCTCTTCAGTACTTGGTAGAGGTCTCTGACAGCAGACTTTCCCAATGCAATACGTCTTTTAACTAATTGGCTGCTGGTACCAAGAGTGTTGATTATGGACCTAAGCAAACTAAAGCTGTGAATAATCTCAATCTCTTCACCATCTATCAAGATGCTACAAATTGACCCAGTGGTGAGAATCTTCATTTTCTTGAAATTGAGTTTCAATCCATATTGAAGGCTGCAGTCCTTGACCTTATGCAGCAAGCACTTTAGGTTATCCTCAATTTCAGCAAGCAGGGTTTTGTCACCTGCATAACACAGATTGTTGATAGATCTTCCTCCAATCCTCATACCACATTTTTCCTCATAGAGTCCAGCCTCCTGGTAATCTGTTCTGCATATACGTTGAAAAGTTATGGAGATAGGACAGATCCCTGGCATACACCTTTCCCAGTTTTGAACCATGCAGTGTTTCCCTGCTCTATTCTGACGACTGCCTCCTGGTCTAAGCATAGGTTTCACATAAGCACGAGCAAGTAAACTCTTACAATGAAATGTGCAAAGAGCTGGAATCAGAAAATCAAAGAGGCTGAACTCGCTCAGCATTTCTTAAGCTTAAGAAACTGATGAACAAATTTAAGCCTCAAGTTTCAATACTTAAGGATGGTTTGGGCAGAATAGTAAATGATCCAGGAAATATTAAAAGAAGGAAAGAGTATACAGAGTCATTATACCAAAAGGAATTGGCAGACACAGAAAAATTTTCATGAAACAATGTATGAGCAAAAGCCTATGGTGATGAAGGAAGAAATTCAAGCTGCTCTGAAAGAATTGGTGAAAACAAGGCCCTAGAAATTGACGGTATACCAATTGATATATTTCAGCCAACATATGCTGCCCTAGATATAATCACCAAGTAGTGCCAAGAAATGTGGAGGACAACTAACTAGTTGGCCAACTGACTGGAAGAGATATACATTTGTTGCGGTTCCAAAAAGGGTGATCTGATAGAGTGTGGAATTTAATGAACAATATTATTAATGTCACATGCAAGCACTATTCTGCTGGAGATTATCCAAAAATGACTGGAAGAGCACATCAGCAGAGAACTGCTGGAAGTACAGGCTGTGTTTAGAAGAGGCCTTGGAACTAGGGGTGCTGTAACTAATGTTAGATGGATCTTGGCTGAAAGCAGGGAGTGCCAGAGGAATATCCATCTGTGTCATTTACTATGAAAAGGCATTTGACTGTGTGGACCACAACAAACTCTGTCTAAATCTGAGGAGAATGGGAATCCCAGAACACTTGATCATGGTTACCTTTCTAGTCTTCCTCAAAGTTGGATGTTACAGAATCTTAGTGGAAGGGCCATTTCCTGATGCCAGTAAGTTTCTCTTGTGCCGTTTATTCATGCAGGTTCTGCCAATTTAATATAAACATTTACCAGCAACTAGTTGTCATCAAGTTGACTTCAATTTACACAAACCTATTTGTGTCACAATACCCCTAGATTGGCTCCTCAATTTACACAAACCTTTTTGTGTCACAATACCCCTAGATTGGCTCCTGCTAACAAATATCCAAAGTACATGAAAAGATGTTACACCCTCCTTGTCTCTAAGGAGCACCCTGGCTGCATTTCCTTCAAAACAGACTTCTTTGTCCTTTTGGCAGTCCGTGTTATAGTCAACACTTCCTCCCAACACCACAATTAAAAAGCAGGAATTCTTTTTCTGCCTTGTACTTGTTGCAGATGGTATAAGTTTGCTTGCAGAAATTTAAGTCTTGTAGCACTTAATGAAAAAGATAAAAGACTACAGGTTCAATATTATTCACACCTCAAAATCAAGAAAACAGTGAACTCTCTCAGTCTCATAAGGACAAATACTGTATAAGACCATTATTGTAGAATGAGTATGAGGATCCAAGGGGTTGTGGGGGCCTTAGTCATAGGGTCACACAATTTGATGGGTGGAGGGAGGGTAAACAAAAGGGGAAAGATCTGGTGTGAAAAATAACGTGTACAAATTTTATGAACTTTGTATGTAAACCAGTATAAAATAAGATTTTTTTTAAAAAAACTCAAAAATACAGAATTTTTCACAATTGAATCAAAAGGTAATATTAAGGTATATGGACAAAAGTTTGAAGTTGTCACTCACTTCATTTTGTTTGAATTTATTCCTTCTGGTATCACATGTTTGTTGTTGTTCTTGTGTAACATTGAGTTGGAAACAACCCATGGGGGACTCTCCAGTGGGTTTTCAGAGGCAGTTTATCACTCTGGAGAAGAATGTCCATATTTCTTCTGAGGAGTAGCTGGTGGATTCCAACCGTTTGCCTTTGGGACTGGAGTGCAGCATCTTACCACTAGGCCAGCAGAGCTACCTGTCATACATCTTGTTGTTGTTGTTGTGTTATGTAGAGTTGGAACTGACCAATAGCTGACCGTCACGCATGTTTTCAGAGGCAGTTAATAACCGAGAAGAAGATTGTCTGTCCTTCTCCAGCTCATATGTTTCGACACTCTTACATTTGCCCCATAAAAAAAAGAGTGTTCCACATAGTTGGTCCTGTGTTTTATTTGTGTTCCAACACTATCAAATTTTTATCCTGCAATGGCTCTGACATTGATCTTCAAAATTGAATCTGTTTTTTTTTCTCTTTCTCCTTAAATCACTTCCTACATTTATCTTTCTTTATAGAGTCTTTGTAAAGATGAGTACAAAGATGCACCTGGTTCTTATCTGAGCCTTCCACTGTGTGCGACTTTGTTGCATCTTTCTTCTGTAATGTGACATTGCTACTAGTCTCATGAATGAAATGGATTGAATATTTCCCCACTTGTACTCTCTAGGTTGGTTTTGAGATTTATATTTAAAATTCATGTGTATCTTTCAAAATCAGGCCTTATGAGACCCTGTTGTTTTCATTTTTCCTCTTAAAATACAGTATACCCTGTAGATGGGTAAATGTAGGTGCTGCTTCTAATTAAGCTACTAGTCAAGCTCAGATTGAATATACTACAGGTCGAAGATCAGGTGAGACCAGAACTATTCAATTGTTCATGTTTAGTCTGCCAGGCTGAAGAATTGTTAGATAACAAATGATTAATTTAAACTTTTAATTAAGTCACTTATATATTTCAGACTTATTTACCTACTGCTGCTGTAACATAATGATAACAAATGGATGGCTTTAACAGAAAGACATTTTCTTTTCTCACAGTCCAGGAGATAGAATTGTGAATTCAGAATGTTACTTCTAGACAGAAACGTCTTTTCTTTTGTGTTGGCTCAAAAGGACAATTCTTGTTTCATCTGATTCTGTTTCCTCTTTCTCTGAAAATCTCCATATGGTTTGGCATTTATTTTCCTCCATCTCTTCTGGCTCACTTACTTGTTTAATCTTTCTTATAGCTCAAAAACATCGAGTCAAGACATAGCCTACGCTATTCCTGCCAAAACAAAGACCATCCAGTCCCAAGCAGGATTTTATTCACAGAAGTAAGGATTCACATATTTCTTTATGGACATAATTCAATCCGTTACACTCAAAAGTAACCTTTAAGGGGCCAGTTAATTTAAAAAAGACATTTTGCTGTGAAGGTCTCTACCAGAAAAACTGAGGAATATACTCAACAAGATGGATTGACATAGTGTGTATGTCAATAAACTTAAGCTTACCGGGGATTTCGAGGGCCGTGCAGTATAGAGTAAGGATCAGATCTGTTATTGATAGAATTGCTATACGTTATTTTCAACTCAATGGCACGTAACCAAGTGTAAGTTGCACTCTAAACTTTTTTTATTTTGTGTAATCAGGTATATGTAATTGGATGATTGATTTACAAAGTCTTTAAAAGCACCCTAAATTCTAAATTACACACATTTAACTGTGTCTAGCTTTTGATTTTCTGTTTAATATTGTAGAAGTCTCCTTTACAATTACACTTCATAGATCTAATTCCTTTGATAATAGTTAGGTAAACATTTCCTAGTAGTGCTAAGGAATTGTGCTGCCAATCAAAAGGTATAAGGTTTGAATCTAACAACTGTTTATTAGGAAAATCATGAACAATCTCTTCCCATGTGGTTTACTCACTTTGAAAACCCATTGGGAAGTGAGCTGTGTGTCAGTTCCAACTCTATGATATTGTTGTTGTTTGTGGTTATGTGCTGTCAAGTCACCTGTGACATATAATACTACCCTGTGTATAACATCTCTGAAGCCTGCCCTGTCCTGAGCCAGTCTCACTAACTCCAACACACCTACCTCCGTTACCCTAGTTACTGCATTGATCCATCTCATCCTGGGTCTTCCTCTACTGTGCTGCCCCTTCACCCTCCTGAGCATGATGTTCTCCTCCAGTGAAAGGTCCCTCCTGAACTCAATCCCACAGGGATAAAAATTGTATCAGACCATTATTGTAGAAGGAGTATAAGAATGCAGGAGGGGTGGGAGAGGCTAGAAGCGGAGGGATGTGGATGTACAGGGGGAAGAAGAATGATTGGATTGTACAATTTGTTGAGTGGGGGCAGGTGAGGGAAATTGAAAGAATTTGTTCAAATTTGTATTAAAATTTTGTAAGTAAACTATTTTAATTAATTAATTAAAATAAAATGATCTTTTGCTTTCTGCATGTGTGATGTCATGCCACAGATCTCCTGATCTGCAGTCAACATTATTGTAATATAGAAAAAGTTCGAGGATCCAAGGCGGGAGGACGGAGCAGAGGGGTGAGGATGGATGGAGTGGAGAGGGGGCTTAATCATAGGGTAGAACAATTTGATGGGTGAAGGGAGGTATAGGTAAAGGAAAGGGGAAAGATCTAGTGTGAAAAACAATGTATATGAACTTTGTAAATAAACCTGTATGAACTCTCTCTCTCTCTCTTTCTCTCTCTCTCTCTCTCTCTCTCTATATATATATATATATGGTATATATATTGTTGTTGTTGTTGTTGTTGTTATGTGCCGTTGAGTCGTTTCCGATTCATAGCGACCCTATGCACAACAGCCCTAAACCCTGCTCTATCCTGCGCCAACCGCACCGCCTCTGACACACCCATCCCGATTACTGAAGTCTCCGAATCAATCCATCTCATAGAGGGTCTTCCCCTCCTGCGCTGTCCTTCCACCCTCCCAAGCATGATGTCCCTCTCCAAGGACCTGTCCCTCCTGGCAACATGCCCAAAGTATGTCAGACGAAGCCCCAGAATCCTGGTCTCCAAGGAGTAGCTTGGTTTAATCCTCTCCAAGATGAATCTGTTTGTTTTCCTGGCAGTCCATGGTACATTCAGTACCCTTCTCCAGCACCACAGCTCAAAAGCATCCACTCTCCTTCTGTCCTCCCTAGTCATTGTCCAACTCTCTGATGCATAACAAGCAATTGCAAAGACCATGGCCTGTATCAGGCGCACCTTAGTCTCCAGAGAGTCACTGTTGCTCCTGAGTACCTTAAAGAGGTCCCTAACAGCAGACTTTCCCATCGCGATACGCTTTTTGATTTCCTGACTGCTGGTGCCAAGAGTGTTGACTGTGGAGCCGAGGAAACTGAAGCTGTGAACACTCTCAATCTCTTCGTCATCCATCCTGATGCTGCCAATTGGTTCAGTGGCGAGAATCTTTGTCTTCTTGACGTTGAGCCTTAGTCCATACTGAAGGCTGCAGTCCTTGACCCTTCGCAGCAAGTGCATGAGTTCCTCCTCAGTTTCAGCAAGCAGGGTTGTGTCATCTGCATAACGGAGACTGCTAATAGACCTTCCACCAATCCTGATGCCACAATTCTCCTCATAGAGCCCAGCCTCTCGGATAATCTGCTCTGCATACATGTTGAAAAGGTATGGAGACAGGATGCATCCCTGGCGTACACCTTCCCAATTTTGAACCATGCAGTGTTACCCTGCTCTGTTCTGACTACTGCCTCTTGGTCCAAGTATAGGTTTCGTATTAGAACAATTAAATGCTCTGGGATTCCCATTCTTCTCAGAGTCAGATATATATAATCTTTTCTTGAGATGATTTCTAAATTCAGATGGTGAGTGCTTAATGTTTTGTTTTGATTCTCATAGTTAACTTTAATTTTTTTTTCAAGTTTAACTTAAGTATTCCCATGACAAAACAATGATTTGTTCCGCAGTCAAGTATGAACATTTTTCTGATTAATAATATTGAGTTCCTCCATTATCTCTTCCACAGATGTGACAAATTTGATTTCTGTGCAGTCCGTCTTTGAAACCCACTTTCCCAACTGATCTTTATGCTGTTGAGAGGGAAAAAGGTTAAATTCAATGAACTAAAAGTTAATGTTAATGAACCTCTCTACAAAGGTCTTGTAAAAAGCCTATAACCTCATCTGCAGCACAGTTTCTGTCCTCTCAGCCATCTTTCTTTGTTACCTACTGTCACATCCCAATCACCAATAATTGCCATTGCATCTTGATGCATGTTGGATTATTTCTATAACACTAAAGCTGGCAAAAATTCTTCCTTTCTTCAGCTTTGACATTAGTTGTTTGCTCATAAATTTGAGTAATCGTCACATTAACTCATCTTCCTTGTAAGATTATGGCTATTACTCTGTCACTGACTGTGAGATACTTCAGGGTAGACCTTGAAATGTTCTTTTGGGGGATTAACTGTAGCATTGTTCTGCAAATTGTCATTCTTGGCATGGTAAATGATATGATTATCTGTTTCAAAATGACCAGTACTAGTCCATTTCAATCCTCTAATGCCTAGGATGTTGTCTTTTAAATATTCTATTTAATTTTTAACAACTTCCAATTTTCCTAGATCTATATTTTGTATATTCCACCTTCCAATTATTAATTGATAATTATTTGCAGCTGTTTTCCCTCGTTTTGCACCCTGGCACACTAGCAAATTAAGGTCCATAATGGTGAAAGCTTCGCTGCATCCCCATCAGTAGTTTACTTTGCACAGGTAGGTCTTCCTTGAGCATATTTTTACTATCTTCTACCCAGGAAGGCTTATTTTCTAGAATTGTTCTAGTATTAAGCTATGTTACAGGGTTGTTCATAGGGGTTTTAAAGGCTGATTATTCCAGAAGTAGGTAACCAGTTCTGGCTCTTTATCTTAATCTGGAAGCTCCACTGAAATCTGTCATCCATGGTTAACCCTGCTGTTATTTGTAATACTGCTGGGGTAACTTGTAGCATTAGAGCAATAAGCGAGCCAGCCAGTATTATAGTAAATTAAAAGACAAGCCTGATCTTCGGAAAACTTCTTAATTCTTATTACTCTTTAATAATGAACACTCTTTGGTTAGGGTTTTATGTTTTGTTTTGTTTTTCCCCTACTGGACGAGTAAATAATATGTTGGCATGTCATGCGATTTGGAGTTGTGCCTCTTTTATCTAACCATCCTTTATGTATCACTCCATTGCTCCCCACATCACTCCATTGTTAACATTCTATTGTTTCAACTCCCTTAGTCATCACTTTATAATTCGAACTTGTTCCTGTAGCTGAGAAGTTGATAGACCGCGTTGAAAATAACAGAGTAACTACATCTGGAAGGATGCTTTCCTGGTTTAAGGGTAAGGAATTGTATTGCCAATGCAAAGGTACCTTATTTAATTCCACCAGCTACTGTGCAGGAGAAAGATGGGCAATCCCCTCCTGTTGGATCCTCTGAAAACTCACTAGAGGGTAAATTATAGGACAGTTCTGACTAAACAGTACAGAACAACATAAACAACTAAATCGGGGAAAAAAATAGAAAGTGATATCTCCCCCTCTACTTTTTTTGTTTTTACTGTATAAGTTTTATCAGTTTGCTATTCTTCTTGTTTTTGTTGTTAGTTGCTGTCAAGTTGAGTAAGAACCACAGTGACGCTATGAACAGCAGATTTGAACTCAGCCCTATCCTGTGTAATCCTTACAATTCAAGACACACTAGAGACCTTTGCAGAAGTAACTGTGTGTCACTCCAACTGGGAGAGGGTTTTCCTCTTTGCCTCCAATCTTCCACCTTTCCAAGCATGGTGTCCTTCTCTAAGGAATATCCTTTCCTAACAACATGCCTGAAGTATGTAAGAGGAAGCTCCAACATCTTTGTCTCCAAGGAGTACTCTGACTGACTACACTTTTTCTGAGACATATTTATTCTTTTGGCAGTTTATGAAATAGTCATTACTTTTCTCCAGCACCACAGCTCAAAGGCATCAATTCTTCTTCTGCATCCGTTTTGATTTTTCCACCTTTCAGATGCATGGCAAGTGATCAGAAAGATCATAGCCCAAATCAGACCTACCTCAGTTCTCAAACTGACATCATTACTCCTCAATAATTTGGAAAAGTCTCTGATTGCAGACTTACTCAGTGTAACACGTCTCCTGATTTTCTGACTGTTGGTACCAAGAATGTTGATTATGGATCCAAGTTGCTTCATTGTTGTTGTTGTTAGATGTCATCGAGTTGAGCATAATTCATAGTAGCCCTATGAACAAAATACTTGAACCCCATCCTGTCATGCACCATCCTCATACTTCCTGACACAAGAGTCCACTGTGTCAGTCTGCCCAGTTGAGGGTCTTCTTCTCCTTTGATGACACTCAACCCTTCCCATTATCATGTCCCTCTCCAAGGAATAGCACTTCCTAGCATCATGTCCAAAGTATGTGAAGTGAAGCCTCATCATCGTTCTTGCCTCTCAACACCTTCTCCAAGACATAGCTGTTCATTCTTTTGGCCATGCATGGGATATTCAGTGTTCTTGTCCAACACCACAGCTCAAAGTTGTCAATTCTTTTTCAATCATCCCCAGTCATTATTGGATACATAGCCAGTAATCAGAAAGACTATAGCCTGAAACAGATGCACTTTAGTCCTCAAACTGGCATCACTGTTGTTTTTGTTGATTGCCTTCGAGTCAGGCATAACACATAGCGACCCTATGAACAAAAGGCCTAAAGCCCCTCTACAACTATCAACATTTATCAAAGTCCATAGAGTTTCCAGAGGCATGTTGTTTAGGAAATGGATCCCATGCCTACTTCTCCTCAATAATTTGGAAAAGTGAAAAGTTCCTAACTGCATATTTTCCCAGTGCAATGTGTCTCCTTATTTCCCGACTGCTCTTACCAAGGTTGTTAATTGTGGATCCAAGCAAGGTGAAGCTGTCGAATGTTTCAAACTCCTCTCCATCCATCATGTAACTGCCAATTGGTCCAGTGATAAAACTCTTTGTTTTCTTGATATTGAGACACAGTCTGTACTGAAGTCTGCATTCCTTGATCTTTTGCAACAAGTGCTTCAAGTCCTCCTCACAGGACTTGAAAATTTTGCTGAAAATTTGCTGAAAAGCAATTTTTTCCCCTCATTTCAACTGGCTTCTAATCTGGGCTTTACTGCTACACTATTATGACTATCATCTTTGTTTAGTGTTCATAGGGTTTTCAGAAGCCTTTTATTTAGGAAGTAGATGGCTCATCCTGCTTCCTAGTCTGTCTTAATCAGGGAGGTCCACCAAAACTTGTCAATGATGGGAAATTCTTTCGGAATTTGACACACCAGTGGCAAAGATTTCCATATCAAAGAAACCCCAAATAACTCAGTACAATAAACTGACCAACAAATGCTGCACCAGTGGATGCAAGTAAGATTAAATAATTGAAAATTTCAGTATTTTCTTCATCTAATAATATGATGTTTCCTATAGGTCTAGTCGTAAGAATTTCTCTTTTTTTTGATGTTGCAATGAAATTCATATTAAAGGCTATTGTATTTGTTCTTTTGTAGCTTCAATTTCTCCATACTTTCAGCAAACAAGGTTGTGTTTCTTAAATTAAATTTTAAATTTTCTTAAATTAAATTTTAGTTTCTTAAATTATAAGAACACAATGTTTTTGTAAGATTACTTACTTGTGACATTTCTGTAGCAGAATTTAGAAACTAAAATACTAGTCAAGCACTTAACCATATGTACCACCCATGGATTCCAAAACACTCTTCAAAGTGTGCAATTTTGAAGCTAAATTTCCTTACCCTCACTATCTCCTTCTTGGCTTTAATCGTGTCTTTGTCATTATGTTGTTGTTGTTGTTGATTGTCATGAGTCTGAGCATGATTCACAGTGACCATCAACAAAAGGCCTAAAGCCTTTCTATTAACTATCAACATTTGTCAAAGTTCATAGAGTTTCCAGAGGCATGTTGTTTAGGAAGTAGATGCCACTCTTCTTCCACAGCTGGTATTTTTTTTTCTGGACTTTTTTTTTTTACATTCTTTATAATGTAGTTGTTTGTTTGCTTGTTTTCTGCGTGGTATATTGGAAGTGAATTGTCCATTTCCAATAATAAAAATAATGAACAGTGAACTATTAGTGTATGTTAGTAAACTTCATTTTAATACTAAATTTTTGTAGTTTTTATTGCTTAAAACTTAGAATAATGTAATAGCCTGATTTTTTAATAAAAAAACATATGTTAAAGATTAAATACTTGATTGTTTGGCAATAAAATTATAAATGTTACTGGTTAACTGCCATGACAGCTACCTGGAATGAGTCTATAGTATGTCTTCACAAAATGATTGCATAGTTTTGAACTTATATTTCTTTCCCCTCAATGTTGAACATTTTTAAAAGTTGCAACTACTGAACTTAAATGTCTAATTCTACACAAAACAAGTGAAGAAGAGATTTTAAAAAGTGTACTTAAAAACCTTTTCGTCAAACTAGGGATGCTCTATGTAAAGTAAACAAGCTTTAAAGTAGCAGATACATCATTGTCTTTCAAAAAAAAAATCCCTGAAAACTGTAAAAAAGATTGCTGAAGTCCAGTGTGGCCTTTTTTATATGCAGGTTTTGGTTTCCTGCATTTACCAGAAGCTGGAAATGTATATTTCTTTTTCTTCTCTTTGTTTTGACCTCTCAACATTCTAGTGAAAGTTTCAGAGTCTCTCCTGACATCTTTTTTTTCTTTCTCTCCACACTCCATATTTGTATTAACGTTTCATTTTACTCATAGATAATATCCTTTACATCATCCCAAAACTCATGGTCTTTGGTCATTTTTTTCGCCCTTTATCATTAATGTTAAATACAACAGCTCTGTTTTAGAGATGGTTTTTCAAATTCAGTCTTGACAGATGCAAGGTCAAGACTCAAATGCTTTGTATGCTTCTGAAAGTTGTGCAGTAAATCAGGGTGACAGAAGAAGAACCAATGCCTTTGAATTTTGTGGTGGAAAAGAAGACTGAATACCCCATGGACTGCAAAAGAGCAACCAAGTAAGTCAGTCTTGGAGGAAGTGTAACCAAGGTATTCATTCCTAAGAGGTAACAATGATAAAACATGGTTTCACAAACTGTGGGCATGTTGTTGTCAGGAGGGCTTAGTTCTCGGAAAAAAAGGCATCATGCTAGAAAAGATGGAGGGTCACAGAAAGAGAGAAAGGTCTTAGAGAGAAAGGTCTTCAACAAGTTAGATTGACATAGTTACTGTAACAATGGATTTGAATGGATTGGGTGCAAGGAAGGAGAATCTCAATGAAATGGTTGATTACAAACTATGTGTGTAACAACTGATAGCCTGAAACAGGACAAGCATTACAAAAATAACTGGATGAAGGAGAGGTATGAAAACATGAGTGCATGAGTGAATGAAAACCACTATCTTTGTAAACCTTGATAAAATTTTAAAAAAAGCACAAAACAACAAAAACAGAAACATCCTTGAGTTTTGGACGATCATTAAGATAGTGCAAGATAGCGCAAGGTTCGGATCTGTTGTTTATGAGGTTGCTGTGAGTTACAGCCAACTTGATGGCACCTAACAACAACAACAACAGAAATGCCATTACATAACTGAACCACCAATGCAATTGCCTATAATACAGACAGTGTTGGTTCAATTCTCGGCCAGAGCCTGGCATGTGCATTTGTAACCAGTTTGTCAGTAGAAACCTCTATTTTGCTATGATATGGAATAGATTTCCTTAGAGCTGTCAGACAAAGATATGTTAAAAAATAAAGCCTGTCAGTCTGTTGCTGCAAATCAAACTAGGAACATCTTAGGACTCAGTAATGAGATCTATAGCTCATCATGAGTATGGCACATGACCAAGAAGCCTATAGTTCAGTTGGTTATGAGGTCACGATGAGTTAGAACTGGCTGTGGAAGAATGCCCACATTAACTATAAAATGTGGGTATGTGAAACACTTATTAACAACTCTTACATAAAGAAACATAGCTGTGAGTAAGAGGCTGAGAGTGTATTCCTAGTTAATGCTATAAGTTGGCTGATTTAGGCACTTTAACCTGAATATGGTTGGAGGCAAGGATTTTGAAGCTCCATCTCACATACTTTGGGAATATTGCCAGGAGAGAGTAGGGTCTTGTCCTTTTAGAAAAATATCATACTTGGAAGAGTGGAGAGTCAACTCACTAGAGGAAGACCCTGGATGAGATATTTTTACACAGTAACTGGGGTAATGGGCCAGGTGTGTCAGAGACAGTGAGATTGGCTCGAGATAGGCAGGATACATCCCATCTGAGTCACCGTTGACTCTATGATACATAACAACAACAACAATGGTCCTTCTTGTTTACAGAAGATTCTTTGGATGGTGATTCTACCCAGTAAATTGCACAGTATGGAGTGATTACACTCTGCACGTGTTCATTCTCTATACTTTTGCTATGAAGTCCATTTTTGCTGTAGTTGTAAATATATCCTAAAAGAAGAATGGCTCACCACTAATTGTTCTGATTCATTGGTATAAATATTTATTCAATTTCTCAGACATTGAATTTTAAATAATATATCTCAGGCATCTAAATGTAAAGTATGTTAACTGTATACAGTACATGTTTTCCAGGAGAGAAAATCAAGTCTAAAATACACCATTTTCAGAATTGAATGGGCAGTTTTGTCATTCTGACAGATTTAATTCTGTGATAGTCTTCCTAGTCAAACATATTAAAAAAACATAGGATAAACTGTAGCAAATAAGCTGCACAGTGTACATTTAACTGGCCAGAAAGGAAGCATCAACAACTAAAAGCTAATTAAAACCAGGTATGATGTGAGTTTATGCTACGGTTAACATCGACTGGGAGATAGAGGAGATGTTGACTATATCATCTGAGGCTGAATTTTTAAAACTCATTAAAGAAAGAAAAGCCTCTGCTTGTGCGTAATGAGGAAACTGAAGTAAATGCAGAAACTGACATTTTTAAGTGACTGCATGTTTGTTGAAAAAGTAGAGGGCTACGTACAACTTACCCTCTGGCAAAGAGCGATAATAAATAATTTGGCATAATAATGCACAGCATAAAGATAAGTATGGAGCACATCTATTTTAATACGGCCTCTGAGTGAAATATATATGGAATTTTAATTTACACTACTTGAATTTTACGGTTACCTTAAGCATATTAGCATAAATATTTCAAGAAGAAAAATATCCAACGTATCTTTTAGAACCAATTGTTAAACCTCTCAAGACTATCATATCCTCAAACCAAGATGCATGTTTTGCCACAGAAAGTGTTACGCTGAAAGAAAAATAAAATAACTAAATTAACACATGAAGTAGCAACACCTCATGAGAGGAGGAACAAACCAACTATGGCAGAATTATTGTCTTTCTGTGCAAATCACTCGCATCACATATTTGTCAGCCTTACTTTCAACCACTCTCCCACATATTTTTCTTTGAAAGAGGAAGGTACATTAATTGGTAATAAAAGGTACATAAAAGGTAAAAATATGGCATAAAATATATCATTAAGAATCCCAGAAAAAATGATATCACAGACACAAAATAAATCAAGAATTCACTTTATAGGACTATAATTAGTTGCCTTAGGAAAGTCAGCTGTTAAGTACTCTTGATGTTAGCCTAGAGACTAAGCCATGTGTGATCTAGATGATGTTCTTCTGAATTGCTTGTTATACATCTGAGAGCTGGACAATGACTAAGAATGACAGAAGACGACGCAATGCCTTTGACTTGTAGTGCTGGTGAAGAGTATTGAACATGCCATGGATTGCTAAGAGAACAGACAGGTATGTCCTGGAGAAGGTGAAACCAGATTGCTCCTTGGAGGCAAAAATTGTGAAACTCCATCTCACATACTTTGGGTATGTTGCCAAAGAGGGACCAGTCCTTGGAGAAAGGCATCATGTTTGGAAAAATAGAGGGTTATCACAGGAGAGAAAAACGTTGGATAAAATGGATTAACACAGTAACTGGGACAATGGGTTTTGGTGTGTCAGAGACAATAGATTGGCTCAGGATAGGGCAGGGTTCAAGGATACTGTTCATACAGTCACTATCAGTCATATTAGTCTTGATGGCACATAATGACAACAGACCACAGAGGAGTAATTGGGTATAAAAAAGAATGTGGTAAATTTTGCTTACCACAGGGAGCTGAGTTGTGACAAGATTATATGGTAAAAAAAGATGATAATGGAAATGCAAGGAGGAAGTACTTTCAAAAGAATGTGTAGGAAGTTATACAATTTAATATCTTTTCAAAGAAGACAAAACACACATATGGCATTAAATTGATTCTAATTCAGGGCAACCTTAAGTATTTCAGAGGAGAGTATTTTCAGGAACTCTCCATCTTCAGGTCTTTCTTCAAAGGCACCTCTGTGGAATACAAATATCAACCTTTCAGTTAATAGCAAGGTGGCCACGGGGGTAAGGGATTGGGTTGTCAACCCAAAGGTACATAGTTTGAATCTACCAGTTGCTTAATAGAAAAAGATGAGGAATCTTCTGTGTGATTTGTTGTTGCTATTGTTGCTGTTACTGTTGCTGAAGTGCTTGCTGCAGAAGGTCAAGGACTGTAGCCTTCAGTAAAGATTAAACCTCAATATCAAGAAAACAAAGATTTTCACCACTGGGCCGACTGACAGCATCGCGATGGATGGTGAAGAAATTGAGATTGTTCACAGCTTTAGTTTGCTTGGCTGCACCATCAACACTCTTGACACCAGCATCCAGAAAATGAAAAGACATATTGTGATGGGAAAGTCTGCAGTTAGAGACTTCTCAAAAGTACTGAAGAACAACAGTGTCAGTCTGGAGACTCAGGTGTGCCTGATACATGCCATGGTCTTTGCAATCACTTGCTATGTATCAGAGAGCTGGACAATGACTAGGGATGATAGAAGGAGAATTGATGTCTTTGAGCTGTGTTGCTGGAGAAGAGTTTTGAATGTACCATGGACTGCTAAGAAAATGAACAGGTTTGTCCTGGAGAAGACGAAGCCATGCTGCTCCTCGGAAGCAAGGATTCTGAAGCTTCATCTGACATACTTTGGACATGTTGTAAAGAGGGACGGGTCCTTGGAGAGGGATGTCAGTCATGCTTGCGAGGGTATAGGAACAGTGCAGGAGAGGAAGACTCTCTATGACATGGATTGATTCCGTGACTGGGATCATGGAGATAGGTGTGTCAGAGACAGTGAGATCGGCACAGGATAGAACAGGGTTTAGGGCCGTTGTGAATAGGGTTTCTCTGAGTCACAAGTGACTCTATGGCACATAACAACCACAACCACAACCAACAAGTTGGAATCGACCCATAGCTGAACCTCCAGCAGATTTTCAGAGGCAGGTAATCTCATGGGATGAGATTTTCCATCTTTCTTGTGCAGAGAAGTTGGTGGATTGGAACTGCATTCCTTTGGGCTTACAGTACAGCTTCTTGCCACTGGAAGCCCATGTGATTTACTGCCTCTGAAAATACTCTGGAGGGTCAGCGATGGGCTGGTTCTGACTTAACAGTCCATAATGTCAATGACAGCAAACTGTTTCCATCAGGGCAGCTAGAAAATCAATGATCTGATTTCAATTTTTGGGTGTTTTTTTGTTTTGTTTTGTTTTACTTTTTCCCATTGATTTGTCAAAGTGAACCAGAAATCAGAGACATAGTAACTGTTTTACTCAATTTATACATAATAGCTGCTTTGATACAGAAGAGGATGTTGTTGTTTCTATGTGTGCTTGAGTTTCCTGAAACTCATGGTGACCACTATGTTCGGCTGCTCTGATGCCTGCCCTGTCCTGACACATTCTCACTGATTGCAGCACACCTGTCCCAATTGCCCAAGTTCCTCTATGAATCCATTTCACCAGGAGACTTCCTCTCCTGCTTTGTTCCCCCCACCTTTCCAAGCATGATATCCTTCTCCGAGGACAGGTCCTCCTGGCCACATGCTCAAGGTATGCAAGACATAGCTTCAAAATCCTACCCTCCAGGGAGAAACTTTATTTCACCCTCTTCAAGACAGGCCTATTATATTCTTGGCAGTCCATGGTATGTTCAAGACTCTTCTCCAGCACCACATCTCAAAGGCATCAACTCTTCTGTCATCCTTAGTCATTGTCCAGCTCTCAGAAGCATAACAAGTCATTGTGAAG
>NW_006400000.1:586431-605957 GCF_000299155.1 Elephantulus edwardii
ATTAAAAACTAGATAAGTAGAATTAAAATTAAGTTATAGGGAAGAGAATATTCCACTGTGAGATATAATTGAATAAATTATCAGGAATTCAGCATGTAATCTGAATAGATAGTGAATCAGTCTAGAATCCCAAGAGAATACAGCCTGAGTCAAAGTTGACATACTAATGTATTATTTGGAGTTGCAATGTCAAGTGGCATTAATAAAGGAGGGAGAGAGGCAAAGAAGGAATATAGATTCATTGTGTTGCATTAATAAACTGACTATATCTTCAGAATAAAGCCCAGTGGAATACTCAGTTACATAGCTGTATCTGGATTGAAAATATAAAACCAGTCTCCTTCAGAAAAGCCTTCCAGGGGAATATATTTCTCCCATCCCCGGATTTCTGTTGCTGTCTTAATCAGATGCTATGCTTTCCATAAAAATTAGACCCACTGTCTGGCTTTAAGCCACTAGCTCATGATGGTGATGACATTCTTCCTTTGAGTCAAGTCTAGGCTCCAGTTTAAGTATCAGGAAGTTAGCAAGGTGGAAAGCCACTGTGTCTTTCCACTGAGTCAGCTGCCAAAGGTCAAGGAGGCAAACGCTTTATAGAATCGAAAGAGGTACAACTGTTGATGAATAGTATTAAAGAAAAATAAAAGAAATATATAAAGAAATAATAGAAAATATGGGAAATAGGTATGACTTAAAGATAATTTTATTATTATTATTATTATTATTATTATTGTTGTTGTTGTTGTTGTTGTTTGTGTTGTTTAGAGTCATGTGTGACTCATAAGGACCCTATGTACAAGCGCTTTGAACCCTCCTGTATCCTGAGCCAACTTTATTGTCTCTGACTCACCTACCCCCACGACCCCAGTCACTGAGTCAATCCATCTCATCCAGGATTTTTCCCCTCCTGTGCTGTCCCTCTATCCTCTCAAGCACAATAATCCTCTCCAAGGACTGGTTCTTCCTTGCAACATGCCCAGACTATGTCAGACAGAGCTTCAGAATCCTTGCTTCCAAGGAACCACCTGATTTCTTCCTTTCCAATATGAATCTGTTCTTCTATCAGTCCATGGTATATATTCAATACTCTTCTCCAGCACCACAACTTAAAGGAATCAATTCTCCTCCTAGCATTACTAGTCATTGTACAGACTTCTGATGCATCACAAGTAATTATGAAGACCATTGCCTGGATCAGTTGCATCTTAGTCTCTAGACTGACATCTTTGCTCTTCAGCACTCTGAAGAGATCCCTGACAGCAAACTTTCCAAATGCAATTTGTCTTTGGATCTCCTGGCTTCTGTTAGCAAGAGTGTTGATTGTGGAGCCAAGCAAACCAAAGCTGTTAACAGTCTCAATCTCTTCACCATCTACCATGATGCTGACAATCAGCCTTGGTGAGAATCTTTGTTTTCTTGATGTTGAGCTTCGATCCATATTGAAGGCTGCAGTTCTTGACCTTCTGCAGTAAGCGCTTCAAGTCCTCCTCAGTTTCAGCAAGCAAGCTTGTGTCATCTACATAAAGCAGATTGTTGACGAATCTTCCTTCAATCCTGATGCCACATGCCTCCTCATAGAGGCCATCCTCCTACATAATCTGTTCCACATACAGATTAAAAAGGTATGGAGATAGGACACATCCCTCACGTATGCCCTTCCTGATTTTGAACCTTTCAGTGCTTCTTTGCTCTGTTCTGACTGATGCCTCCAGAATTAATAACAAAAGAAACAAATCCTCAAATTTAGGAAATAAGTAGCAAGCAGAAAAGTAGAGATCAAAGCAAAAGTGAAAGATTTTCAGTCTAGATAAAGTAACACAATTACTGCAACTATAGTTTTAAGCAAAACAGATATTTTGAAGATAGTATAGAATCAGGTAAGACTCTGTTATAACATGGGATTGTTAAGAGTCAAAAGGAACTCCATGACATCTAACAAAAACAAAGTCGCAATCAATACAAAACAAACACACTAAGCATAATTTTATGAGAAATGAAATTCTACAAGAAGGTATGTTGTTGTTGATTGCTGTCGACTTGAGCATGACTCATAGTGACCCTATGAACAAAAGGCCTGAAGCCTTTCTGTAACTGTCATCACTTATCAAAGGTAATAGAGTTTCCAGAGGCATGTTGTTTAGGAAATGGATGCCACTTCTGCTGCCAAAAGAAATATGAAAATCAATAAATTTGTGTTCAATAACCTTCAAAATATACAGCAATAACGAACTTTTAAGAACTACAAAATACATGAATAAATGTACATAATGTTACTGAACAATTCATTTCTTTTTGCTGATGTCAGGTGCCATTGAGTCAGTTTTAATGCAAAACAGTAGTATATACAATGAAACATCATTGTGAAATTCTCATTATTTTCACAATCACCATAGCAGCTGTGTCAATCTATCCCTTGGACTGCCCTCCTCTTTTTCTCCGAATCTGCTTTAACAAGGACAATGTTCTCCAGGGGCTGGCTTTTCTTCTTAACATCATCAAAATAGGTAAGATTGTGTCTGACCATGCTAGCTTCTAAAGAACATTCTGGCTACATTTGGAAGAAATCTTGCAAGACAAATCTGGGTGGCGACATTGTCCATAGTATGTGACACTGTCAACAAAAAGATTGTGTCCAATGGTTGGAATATCTCAGTCACTTCACATGACAAAGATTGGTAGTCTCTTCCCTTTAAGATTTTCAGTTCAGAAACTCCTTGAAGATATTAAATAGAACTGACATGACAGTAGAGAGTTTGAGTGGGTGGGGTTTTTTAATGTTGGTTTTTGGGGGTTATCTTTTGTAGTTCACAGAAGACAAAGATTCTCACCACTGGGCCAATTAACTGGTGAAGACATTGAGATGGTCAACAGCTTTAGTTTGCTTGGCTCCAGAGTCAACACTCTTGGCACCAGCAGCCAGGAAATGAAAAGACATATTGCATTGGGAAAGCCTGCTGTCGGAGACCTCTCCAAAGAATTGAAGAGCAATGATGTCAGTCTGGAGATTAAGGTGCACCTGATAGAGGCTATGGTCTTGGTAATCACTTGCTATGCATCAGAGAGCTGGACAATGACTAGGGATGATAGAAGGAGAATTTATGCCTTTGAGCTGTGGTGCTGGAGAAGAGTATTGAATATACCATGGACTGCTAAGAAAATGAATAGGTTCATACTGGAGAGGGTGAAACCAGGCTGCTCCTTGGAGAAAAGGATTTTGAAGCTTCATATGACATGCTTTGGACATATTGCAAGGAGGGACCAGTCCTTGCAGAGAAACATCATGCTAGGGCAGGTGGAGGGACAGTGCAGGAGAGGAAGACACTCTACGAGGTGCATTGATTCAGAAACTGGAGTAATGGGGATGGGTGTGTCAGAGACAGTGGGGCGGGCATAGGATAGAGCAAGATTTAGGGTTGTTGCACATGGGGTCACTACGAGTTTCAGGCGACTCAGTGGCCCATAACAACAACAACAACAGTCCACAGTATTAATTATCTTTAAATAATCCCACTCAATAGTCATAATAGATACCACAATTCAAAGTCACCAAATATTCTTTGATCATCTGTGTTCATTGTCCTACTTTCACGGACACGTGAGGTGACTGAAAATATAATGGTTAAAGTCAAGTCCTCAAAGTATCTTTTTTTCTTACCAGGTCCTGTGCAGCATGTTCTTTCATTACAGCATCTCTTTTGATTTTTTGCAACTACTTCCATGACGATTAATTATGAATTCAAGTAATATTAAATCCTTGACAACTTCAACCCTTTCTCTCTTTATCAAGATGTTGTTCGTCAGTTCAGTTGTGAGAATTTTTTTCTTTTACACCTTCAGATGAAATCCCTCCTGAAGACTGTATTCTTTGAGCTTTATCAGGAAGTGGTTCATCTCTTCTATATTTTCAGCATATCACGTTTTGTCACTTGTATATGGCATGATTAATTTTCCTCCTATTCTGATCACTTTATTCTTCTTATAACCCATCGTCTTATACAAATGCCTTTAGTGCCACTTAAGCTTCTGTTCACAATAGCATCAGTTCTTGACTATATGTTTTCTCCTTAAGTGGTCAAGCTTTAGCCAATGCTTTTTTATGCTGTCATTTTGAATGTCCCCTCCATCTTTATAAGTGCATCTAGTACACACAGTGTTTTGTCTGTGGAAGTCTTCATTATCATATCTGAAGGCTTGAATTTTTTCTTCAATATTTTCAGCTTGAGAAATATCAAGTTTGATATTACTTTTATTTCTGAAATCATTTATTTAAACATTTTATTATCTTTTCATTTTTTGAGCTACCATTTGAAAAGTGCTTAACTCGCTTATATTATCAATTTATCCATTCACTTAAACTACTGTTTGTTCTAAGACATGTTTCAGAGTCTTTTCAGACATGCATTTTGATATTGTCTTTCTTTGCTGATTATTATTACAATTATTTCAGTGTAATGTTACATAACAAGTTAATGTTACTTTCAACCTTTTGTACATGGCATTAGTTGACCACAATCCCCATATTATATCATCTCTTGCCACCATCTCTCTGTTGTTCATGTTTCCAGTCATCTGCCCATCTTTTCCCTTCCTTCCAATCATTTGTTCATCTTTTCCCTTCCTATTTCCTGGGTTTTGTCCATGGATATATGCTCTCTTTTGATCATGCATGGTTAACTGTTTCTATGTGCTAACAATGTCCCAGGTGTTGCTGTTTGCCTCTTTGATCTGTCTACTGAACAGCTGGGTGTGGTGCCACTTACTGGCTGAGCCCAGTTCCAGGCTCAGAGGTCCATAGTCTTGGGTGTCGTACCAGTTTCTATCAGGCCAATAAGCCTGCTAGTTACTGTTCTCATCAGTTTTGTTCTGACCCTATCTCTCATCCTACCCAGGACTTTTAATTGTGATCCATTTCAGAGTGATTGGGGGGGGGGGTGTCCCAGGCACTGACTAACTAGCTCTTCTGGCCTCAGAGTTGTAATGAAGTCCACTGAGGCTATAGACAACATGTTTCCTTGTGTCTTTGACTTCCTGTCTCCAGAAAGAGAGAGACTTATTGTTACTGCATACCTGTTTTCTAAAGAACTTTTAAGTATCCATTGCTACTCACCAATGTAGAGAAGAGATCACCATCCTTGTAGACTGTTAAATATCCCATAGGCTTTAGTCTCTCAAGACTATGAATCTGAGTCTACATGTCTAATGACTCTTCACTCAGGGTGTTTGTCTATGATTTTTTTCCCTCCTGTTGGCTCTACTATTTACATAGATAAATTTGCAGCAGATGCAAATACTCATTTTAAACTATCTTCTGCCAAATCTGCATCATCATGGTTGCAGTCTAATCAGAATTAACCCATAACTCCAGAGAGTTTTCAGAGGCCGTAAATCACACCCAAATTGATTGCCTATATTTCTCTCCTACAGCAGCAGCTGGTTGATTCAACTTTGGCATTGATGGCACAATCCCTTACCACTCACTAACCCAGCAGAGCTCCACAGATATATCTGTAGCGCATGCAAATACTTATGTTAAACTATCATCTGCCAATCTATGCATGGTCATTGTTGTACTCTCTTTCATTTTCCCCTGTTTATCTTATCTGTGCAGACAGTCACTTCTAGGTTAATATTTGTTGGTATTGGTAAGGTTGAGTATGTAATTGGTTTGTCATCATCTATAACTTTTAGGCAGTTTTATGTCTTGTTTTCCTTTAGAAATATTATGCTAATCACTCCTTATTTTATGTAACCTGTTTCTATTATGAGTTTTCAGTGTTCTGTGTTTTCTACATGCAGACCATTAGGAGAGGGTGTTTCTAGATGTCCATCCTCCTAGTACTTGTATCCTCCTCTGTTCTGTGATTGAGTGTATTCTAGGGATTAAAATGTGACTACATGAAATTTGTAAAGTTAGAAGCTAGAATGAAGCTTATGAAGTTTTTGATGAAATTGAGTTGTCACACTGTGACCATTGAGTTGAAGAAGGGAACACAGTTGTGGATGTCAACATGAATTCAACATCTTAAAGTTGTTAAAATCTCCCTGAAGAATGTAAAGCCTGTATAGCAGGAAATCGAATATTCAAAGAAATGATGTTCAATATTTTATTCAACCAGATAATTTTCTCAGGAGATATCATTAGTGGATATTGAACTCAATGGTGAAATTTAAGAAAAGGGAAGCCACTGAAGGGAGAAGAAGAGGCAAAGGGAAATGGAGAGGACATAGCCAGGGTAGAGGAAGATGGGGTTCTAGGCAATGTCTTTCAAGATTAGTGTTTCAAAATGAAAGATGAATTGGCTTATTTTTAATTCAGGTTTTGCTTGCTACTGTCAGTTTTCAACAGCTGTAAATGTGAGTAGAGTTGAAAAATAAGTAATTCTCGTATGTCTTTTTTTAAAATAATTTATGTTGTATGTCTTTCATGCTAACTTATAACTTGTTAATTTTCTTTAAAATTGAGATGGTCTTTAAGTTCAGGTGATATATACTCAAGGTCATATTTTTGTTCTTATGAACTTGTTTCCATTTTCTTCAACTTAAATATGAACTTGTATATGAGCAATCCATTGTATATTCCACGATCAGCAGTTAGTCTTTTGCTGGTGTGTAGCATTGATCTCCTCTACTGTCTCTTCTGAATGTGAATTCTACTTGATTCCTGTATGTTCCATCTGGTGAGGTCCACAAGTGTAGTCATAGTTTATGTTTTTATTAAAAAAATGCACTTGTAATTATTAGGTTATAAGTTCTACAAAATTCTGTAATGTAAATGATAAGCATATATGTAGGTCAAGATCTCTAGCATCATTCCTGTCACAGAAGCCCTATTGTCCCCACTGCCAATTCTTCTTCTTCATTTCCAACTCTTCTAATCATCTTTTGTGTCTTACATATCTTAATTGTATGTTTGGTCAATTGCAGATGGCAGAAGTTTGTAGGAATCCTAAATCTCTTCATTTTTGCCTTAAGTTGTTAGTAAAATTTGAATAACAGTCCCATTAACAGGTCATCCTTAGTCATTGTCCAGCTCTCTGATGCATAGCAAGTAATTGCAAAGACCATGGACTGGATCAAGTGCACCTTAATCTCTAGACTGACATCATTGGTTCTCAGTATTCTGGAAAGTTCCCTGACAGCAGATTTATCTAATGCAATTTACCTTTTCATTTCCTGATTGCTGGTGCCAAAAGCTTTTATCATGGAGCAGAGCAAGCTGTAACTGTTAACAATCTCAGTCTCTTTTTTCATCCATTATGGTGCAGCCAATTGGCCCAGTAGTGAGAATCTTTGTCTTCTTGATGTTGAACTTTAATCCATATTGAAGACTGCAGTCCTTGACCTTCTGCAGCAAGTGTTTCAGGTCCTCCTCAGTTTCATCAATCAAAGTTGTTTCATGTGCATAATGAAGGTTGTTGAAAAGTCTTATTTCAATTCTGGTGCCACATTCCTCCTCAAAAAGCCCAGCTTATTGAATGATCTGTTCTGCATAGATTGAAAAGGTATGGAGACAGGATGCATCCCTAATGTACTCCCTTCCTGAGTTTGAACCATGCAGTGTTACCCTGCTCTGTTCTGAGGACTGCTTCCTGGTCCAAGTATAGGTTTCACATAAGCACAATCAAGTATTCTGGAATCCCCATTCTCCTCAAGGTTAACCACAATTTGTTGTGATCCACACAGTCAAATTCCTTTCAATAGTCAATGAAACACAAATAGATCTCTGTCTGGTACTCTGCTTTCTGCCAAGGTCCTTTTGACATTAGTAATAATGTCTTTAGTGCCACAGCCTCTTCTAAATTCAGCTTATATTTCAGGTAGTTCTCTGTCAATGTATTGTTCCATTCATTTCAGGATAATCTCCAGGATTTTGCTAGCGTGTGATTTGAGTGTTATTGTACTATAATTTCCACACTCTGTCGGGTCACTTTTTTTTTTTTTGGACTGGGAATAAATATGGATCTCTTCCAGTCAATTGGTCATCCTTAATTCATGACACCTTTATATCTAATAGAACTAAATATTACCCAGGTTTGTAGCATCTCTGTGATGGTTATAATCAATGTTGTTTCTAGGTACCTTAGAATTGACTATGACCTTGTAAACAACAGTTGGAAATCTTGCCTGACCCTGCGCCCTCCTAACAATCTCTGCAGCAATCAAGTTCATTGTTGCAGTCACTGCTTCAACCGATCATGTTTAGTCTCTTCCTTTCTTTCATTGATGCTCTAATTTTCCAAAAATGTTTAAGACTCAGTACCTTCTGACAATGTGTCCCAAATATGCGACACAAAGTTTCACTATTCTTACCTCCAAGGAGAACCTAAGATAGACTTGTTTCTTCTTTTAGCATCCCATGGACAAGTCAACACATTTTACCAACAACACAGTTCAAAAAGGTTAGGTTTTTAAAGGCTTCTTTTTCATTGTCCAACTTTTAAAGCCAACTTGTTGTGTACAGCTGAGTCGGAACTGCTCCGTACCTGACCTTCCGGTGGGTTTTCCGAGACAGTAATTACACGGGAGGAGATTGCCCATTCATCTCCCATGAAACAGTTGGTGGCCTCGAACCAAGTGCCTTCAGGATTGCAGCACAGCTTCTTGTCACTAGACCAACAGGGCCAACAGAGTTCCTTTTTAAAATCCACATGAAGCAATTTTAACTAGCATAGTTTGGGCAGGGTATTTCTTCTTGTTGGATACCTTCAAATCTGAACCGACCCATAGCTGACCCTAGAGCAGGTTTCAAGGCAGTTAGTCATGTGGCAGAAGACTGTCCATCCTTCTCCGTGGAGCAGTTGGCAGATTTGAACCACCTGCATTTGAGATTGCCGCACAGTCTTTAATTAACATCTTTACTCTTTAGCCAGTGCTACTTCTTGGTTCATGTTAGTCTGGAAATACCACTGAATCCTTTCCACTCTCAGTGATCTTCCTGGCATTTGAAATCTTGGTGGCACATCTTCAACCTCAAGGCAACACTATGGCAAACAGATGGCTGACTCTTGAATGTGGTCTGATTTCTTTATTGCTTTATTACTGAAAGTAGATAAGCAGGTGGCCTAGTGTTACCTGAAGAGATGAGGTTCTAATCCACCAGCAACTCTGAGGTAGAAAGATGAGTAATCTCCTTCTGTGCAATTAACTGCCTCTGAAAACCCACCAGAGGGTCAGCTCTAGGTACCTTTTGACTTGATGGTGCTTAACAACAACACAACAGATAACCAAGTTTCTTTTTTCTTTATCTGTAAGCTCTACTGAAATATATTCAGTATCATAGCAGCACATAGACAAGAGGCAACTAGAGTCAGCATTAGCCAGGAATCCAGGTCTTCTGTCACATTAAAGGCAATGAAGTTCGTTCACCAATCAACGCCCAATAGTCCATGAACTGCCATACATACTAAGTATTTTTATATTTGAATAAAAAAAAAACCCACTCACTTCCCTCTTTAGCACAATGATGGAAATAAGAGATGAAAAGCCATGTGTGACTCTGACCCTTTCTACTGTGTAAATAACTTCAACATTTTTCTTTAAAGTCCACATGTGATTACTGAGTGAATAAACTCTGTAGAGACAAACATCAATGGAGAGCAAGCAATGGATCTGGAAATAGGTAAAATAATCAAGTCTTCACAATGTCCCTGACTACCTGTCTGATCAGGAGATGTTCCATAAAGTTATTGGAGAATTATTTTCTAATTCCCAAAAATGAAATAAGAATATTTGAATTCCAACATTTTTAAAAAGTTAACCGAGAACAAAGTTTAAAGAGAAAGGACACATTTTTCTCACGAGTTGGGTTCATTTTCTTAAAGGATATAAAATGAGCAAATTACTAGTTTTCCTATTAAGATAGCATAGATTAAAAAAATCACAAATTTGGAGATTATGTGATTAAATAGGAAATGAATGTACTGGATTTAACTCAAATGACAGTACATACACATCTTCTTAAACTTTTCCTAAATAGAAAAATTCCCCCTAAAATTTATTTTTGTATGTATTAATTGTACTTGGCAGGGGGATATGTAACTCTTTGAAATTTGCAGTCAGCAAATCAGGAGACATTGTACTAAGAAAGTCAGCAGTTAGGGACCTCTCCAAATTATTGAGGAGTAATTGTATCAATTTGTGGACCAATTCCTTGCCATGGAACTGAGAGCTGGACTATGAATAAGGATGACAAAAGGAGAATTAGTGCTTTTGAGGTGCGGTGCTGGAGTAGAGAGCTAAACATTCCATGAACAGCCAAAAGAACAAACAAGTATGTCTTGGAAAGGGTGCAGCCGGAGTGCTCTTTGGAGGCAAGGATGGTGAGGCTTTGCCTCACATACTTTAGGCATTCTGCTAGGAGGGGTTAGTCCTTGGAAAGGGACATGATTCTCAGAAAGGTAGAGGGTCAGCAAAGGAGACAAAGACCTCAACCAGGTGAATTGACACGATGATTGCCACAATGGGTTCCAGTGTGTCTGGAAGTGTGAGGATGGCTCAGGATAGGACAGGGGTCAGATCTGTTGTTCATAGAGTCACTAGGGGTTGTACTTTACCCAAGACACCTTACAACAGTAATAAAAGCAACAAACTAAGGTTTTCTGAAGCTTGAAGTGTAACAATACCCTTTATTTAATCTCTCTGTGAGCCTGCAACTAAACTCATGCATGTGAGTCAACTTTCAGTTGAATGACAGGCAAGCTCATAAAAGAAACAATGACAACAAGGAGGTACTTACCCCACAGAAAAAGTAATCTTGCAAGATCAAAAGGGCTGTATTAGATAAGAGATAAATATCAAAGACAGGAAGGGATAGAATAGAATGATTAATGGAAAGTAGAAGCCCAGGGAGGAAGTGGGATGGTCCCCTTGAAAATGGGGGGAGAGACTGTAATTAGTGTCAGAAAGCAAAATCTGCATGACTGATAGAACACAGAGCCATTTCACTCTGTGAGCTTTCACCTAAACCTCAGTAAAACATTAAAAAAAAGGAAAAGACTCTGCAGGATTGAAGAGCAAATGAGTTGGGTTTTGTGAGGTACCATTGGTTCAAGTTTGATTCTTAACTACTCAGTTATCAACAGATCAGAACTTTGCCTTTCATGCACCATCCTCATGACCTCGCCCATGCGGGAATCCCCAGTCACTGTGTTGATCCACACCCTTGAAGGTCTTCCTCTTTTGCTGATTTTTTTACTTTTCTCAGCGTCCTGTCTTTTTCTATGGGTTGGTTTCTCCAGACAACATGCCCAAAGTACATGAAACAATGTTTTACTACCTTTGTCTCTCAGGAGAACTCCAAGAAAGATTTGTTATTCTGACAGTCTATGGTA
Source organism: Elephantulus edwardii (assembly GCF_000299155.1). Taxonomy (NCBI): domain Eukaryota; kingdom Metazoa; phylum Chordata; class Mammalia; order Macroscelidea; family Macroscelididae; genus Elephantulus; species Elephantulus edwardii. The sequence goes on from NW_006400000.1 coordinate 597,762, forward strand.
GTCCAACTTGGTGTTGCTGTGACACTGTACACTGTTCCATAGTCTTGTCAAATACCATAATGCTTATCCATTATGTACAGTGTTTGGATGAGCTTCCAGATTGATTCATGCTGGGAAGAAGGAGTGGCATCCACTTCCTAAACCACTTGCCTCTGGAAACTCTAAGAACTTGGAGAACTTGAAGAATAGTGATAGTTAAGGAAAGGTATTAGGTCTTTTGTTCATAGAGCCTCTATGAGTCGTGCTTGACTCGACAGCAATCAACAACAACATGGTATATCCAATGAACTTAGCTTCATTTTATTTTCACCTTAATGTTTTCTCCCTATGGCTTCTCACTAAAAGGCTCTTCTTTTGTGTGCTCTAAGCCTAGTGATAGAAAGGACATTTTCCTGGGTCATAGACACCACTTAGAGGTCTTAATCTTATCTGTTTAGTCAGAATTCCTTTTGGCTGAAAGTTAAACTTCATGCTTGCTTGCTCTCAAGCCTTGCTCCTCTGTCTCTGAGCATTCACACAGCCTCCTGAGCAATTGCTGAAGTTTATTCCCATTAGCTTAACATTTCTCAACCCAGGGGGCCGTGCTTTCATCTGTAAACTTGATCATCTCATTAAGTGCTCTTTCTTCCAGAGCTTTTATATTAAAAGATAGTTAAATAAGTCTGCAGAGGGCTGGCCTTGATCCCTGGAGAGTGCCACTCTTAATAACTCGCAAGTCACAGAAGACATTTTTTTTCCCTAAACTTTTTTCTCATCTTCAGAAGCTAGTCCCAGCTTAATGACCATTTGCTTTTCCCAATTTTATAATAATCACATTTGTAAGAGGCGCTTGTAGAAGACCTTGAAACCTAAGCAAAACAAATTGATGTCTAGCTCAAACCAAAGACCAATCTTCAGATGTCAGAACCTAGACTTGAGAGGACTAATTGCCAGTACAACAGAAGCAGATGCTTCACCTTTACCTTTGATTAGAAGAACTTTTCTATTGCTATAATCATGGGAGTGATAGAAGCTTTCTGAGTTTGTTTATCTATAAAATGCAAATGATAATACTTACCTCAAAGATAATTGTAAAGATGCAATTATATAGAGGAGACTTTATTTAGCTTTATAGGGCACATCATCTGCAAAGAATAATTTCTAGAGAGGGACACCATGTTTGCTAAATAGAGGATTAGTTCTTTAGACTGAGGAACACGGCTCCTGGGATGTACTGATGCATGGTTGCTGCAATGGGTTCAAGCATACCAATGACTCTAAGCATAGCTCCAGGATATGCAATATTTTGGTTTGTTATACACGAGGTTGCCCTGAGCTCGTTTATTTTACAACAATTAACAGCAGCAATATGTGCTCTACTTCCAACATCTCCAGGTTAATCAATTAATCAATAGACCTAAAAATTGGGAGAAATCGTGACAAAGAAACACTGTGACTGCCTTATCCATAAGGAAAACAAGTATGGCTGGAGGCTTTTTAGCATTTATCTATATGACAACAACGATGAAATGACTTCTCTTCAATGCTTTATGCTAAGGCACTTGGCTTAATGTGTGGTAAGTGGGCTCTGGTAGATTAGGGTAAAGAGTTGCGCTGCCAACCCAAAAGCAAGAGTTTCAAATCCACCAGCCATACCCAAAGAGAAAGATGAGCAATCTCCCCTCATGCAATTTGCAACCTCTGAAAACTCACTGGAAGGTTCGGTTATGAGTTAATTCTGACACCAAGGCACTTATCAACAACAACAAAACACTTGACAGCTGATGGCTTAGTCCATGGGGTGTTACACTGGTAACCCAAAGATGATGTCTCTCTGACAGCTTGAATGTACCATTGGTACTGCAAGAGAGTAACAACTTCTTTCCTTGATAATTACAGCCTCAGGAAAAATTTGCAAGAGGGTCAGCTATGAATCACTTCCAACTCGACAGCAATAAGTTTTAGTTCTGGGTTTTGAAAACCCTATCGTTAAGTGGTACATACAGTCTCAGAACAAAACCCTCACTTTAACTTTTTTTGCCCTTTGCAGCATCTTTTGCTGCTAAGATGCCAGTCTAGACTCCATGAACGCTACTTGAGTGATTCCAATGTTGATGTTCATTTTGAAATGCATTTGTTACTATGGAAACAATACAATCTTTAGAAAAGAAAGGGTTTAATAGGACCCACAAGTGCATTGCAAACTGCAAGTTCACATAATGGCTCTAAACACCTTACTTTTTGTAAAAATATCATATGGCGAAATCATAGGATTTTGCATTATGCAATTATACACTTACAACTATAAAGAGATGATTAAAAACTGAAAACTGCAGAGTTCAATTAAGACACCACCTCCTCACTGAAGCCCTCCCTATTGTCTTCAATCAGAATTAACTTCTGTCCTGGAGAATATGATAGCACTTAGAAACAGCTCATACAGAGCATCTATTATTTCTCATTGGGAATGTGCCCTTAAACTGGTTGCTTCAGTGCAAAGATTTTAACTCATCTTCTTATTTTCCCCCAATATTATATTAAAGTCCCAAGCCAAAAAGTGCAGTTAATTACATTAATTGGATTTTATTACGTAACTACTATATGAAGTTTAAGCTATTTTTTTTTAATTTTGTTATTTTGTACATCAAAATTAATGCATTGCTTTCAGTGCATTGTATTTTCTACATTTTGGAATTCATTTTGTTCAGTATTAGTTTTATCACAGAAACATTGATGCATAATAACGTTCACACATTACTGATGTATTTTGAGTTTTGACAGATGTATATAGCATATATTTAACTTTTCAATTGAGCTATAATTTCACACACAAAAAAAACCCTCCCCTTATGCATCTTTGGAACCAATATCCCCACTTTTGTTACAGATCCAGTTCACCAATAAGACAATCCCTGACCTATTGATACCTCTATAATTTTGTGTATCAAGAATATCATATCACAAAATAAAAGCTACTGCTTCTAAAAAAAAAGAATATCATATCATGGAATCATACTGCCTTTTCTCTCAGAATACTTTCACTTACTATTTGGATTCAAACCCAAGTGATAAAGCCTCTCAGAAAGTATATTCAATCATTCACTGAAGGACAGAAAATCTGCACCAAAATTACCCAAAGAATATTAGTTTGTTAATACAGGAGGAATAGTAACCAATTAGGAGAGGAAGTAGTGCATCCAGTGGAGGCTATCTGGACAAAGGTGAGTTCTTTCCCAGTACAAAGCAATGGGGAATTTTATAGGGTTGGCACCAACAGTCAGAAAATCAAAAGAAGAGGTACATTAGAGAAATCTGCTGTCAAGGACCTCTCCCAAGTTCAAAAGAGCAATGATGTTAGTCTAGACACTAAGGTGGCCCAATTCAGGACATGGTTTTTCAATTACTTGCTATGCATCAGAGATCTGCATAGTAACTAAGGATGACAAAAGAAGAATTCATGCCTTTGAGTTGTGGTGCTGGAGAAGAATCTCAAACCATGGACCACCAAGAAAAAAAGTAGATCTACCTTGAATGCAAGAATTTTTTTGTTGTTTGCTTTAAATATTTTCTTTTATTTTGAGAACATTCCAAGCTGCCTTCCTGAATGGTTGTAACATTTTAGAATCCCATCAACAGTGTATGAGTTCTTCTCTCTAAACTTCCTCTTCAACATTTATTACTTGCTGTCCTATTAAACTTTGCTCCTGCTACTGGCTGTGACACTGATGTATAAAATGCATTAATGGTTGGCTACCCAATGCAGACAGAGAGTGGGGAGGAGCTCCCCAATTAAAACAAGCTTGGAAGGAGGAGTGGCATCCACTTCCATAATAGCTTGCCTCTGGAAACCTTATGAACCTCGAGAGAGGATGAAAGGCACCCAAGCGTCGAGGACTCTCCTTCATAGGGTCGCTATGAGTCGCCTGTGACTCGATGGCACTTAACAACAATAACAACTGCTACTGGAGTGAGATGGTATTGCATTGTGGTTTTTATTTTCACCGATCTTATTGCCAGTGATTTTGAACATTTCTCCATGTGTCTGCTGGCCATTTGGATATCTTCCTCTGTGAAAATTCTTTCCATATCTTTTGCCCATTTTGTAATTGTATTATCAGTCCTTTTCTTTTGGAGGCCCTGTAGGATTCTGTAAAGTTTTGATAAGAGATCCTTGTCTGAAATGGTAGAAGTAAGGATTTTGAAGCTCTATCTCACAAACTTTGAGCACACATGGCCAGGAGGGACCAGTTGTTGGAGAATGACATCATATTTGGGATGGTGAAGGGACAGCGCAGGATAGAAAGACCCCTGATGAGATGGATTGACATAGTAATTAGGGTAATGGGCTATGTGTGTCAGAGATAGTGAAACTGGCTCAGGATAGGGAGGAGTTCAGAGCTGTTGAACACAGGGTCTCAGTCACAGGCAATTTGCTGGCACATAACAAAAAGAGTATATGCTTGTGAAACAGACAAGGAACTAATAGCTGTGAGGAATAAGGAAGGAGAAAGGAGTCCCAAGATGTTAATGCATCTTAGTCAAAGGGCTGGCATCAGTCGGCACATATGCCAAAGTCATCATCGAAACGGGGTGGGGCAAGGAAAGTGCCTTAACTCATACTTTAGATATAGTATTGCTATTTATTGCCTTCTCCCATACACTTGTACTACTGCTTTGATATTGCATATATCAGTCATTTACTCCATATGACTGCTTATTTATGTCCTGTAGTGCATGTATTGTAAATTTTTAAATATTTTTACCAGTTAATGGGTGTTTAGGAATCTCTGGTGGCCTAGTGAGTAAGGAGGACCACTTCCAACCCAATGTCAGGTGGCTGCTCCATCGGAGAAAGATGGCTAATCTCATTCTACGTGATTGTCAGCCTCTAAATTGGTTCTGATTTGACAGCACATGAGGACAAGAGTGGGCATCTGGATGTATAGATTTTGGACGTTACAGTAAGCACAGTTGTTTATTGTTATAAGAAGTAAAAGAAAAAAGAGACAGATTGTATGTGGATAAATTCTCATTAGATACAAATATCTAAGAATGTAATAGTTGGGTAATTTAAAAGAAATAAATAATCCAGTGAGTTAATCCCAGTTCATGGTAACTACATTTGTGTTAGACTGAAATTATGTTCTATAGTGTTGTCAGTGGTTAATTTTTGAAAAACAATTACTAGTCCTTTCTCTGGGTTAGGAACCCATTACTTAATTGCTTATACCACCAAGACTCACAGAAGTCATAAAGAAAGTGTATTCAATCTTTTAAGAAACTGGCAATCTTTTCCACAGTGTCTGTACCATTTTTATTCCTACAATTGACATATGTGAATAGGTTTCTCCTTCTAGCAACTTGATTTTTGTCATACTTCTTCTTATTGATGATAATACAAAATATTAGATTATACTTTGGATTTTATTTCTATTTGGGTGAATATTGATGTTAAGCACCTTTTCCCAAAATTTGCCTATAACCCATATTTGTTTTCCAGTAAAAGACATATTCAAATATATTTAAAAAATGAAGTGTTTTTCATTATCTCCATAGACATACTCTGAGATATATTTATTTTGAAACAAAATTTTTAAAAACCCAAAATTGTTGTATTTATTCATATATTCCTAGGCTTTATTGCATTGCACAATGAACAGAAGGTTTTCATTGTGGTGAAATTTTTTATCTCTTTTTTTATTTATGTGTTGTGATTCCTAATTTAAGAAATTTTGGTTTAATGGAAAGTCACAAATATTATTTTGTATTTTCTTTGAGAAATTGATTGTTTCAGGTTTTACATATACATGCATGATTAATTTGAATCTAATTTGGCATGGGCATATTTTTTACATATGAAAGTGTAGTCATTTCCATATGATTTGCTAAAATATTACCATTTGTGTCTATTCAATTGCCACGCAGCACCATAAAAAAATTAATAACTATTCATATGTGCATCTATTTCTGAACTCTTTTCTGTTTCATTGATCTGTGGCTTTCCTTCTTGCAATTATATTGTTGTTGGATGCAGTCAAGTGTAACTCAAAGCATCCCTATGATCAACAGACTTGAACTCTGTCCTATCCTATTCTGATCATCTCTGACCTACTTAAGCTCATGGCTACAATCACTGTGTAAATTCATTTCATTAAGGGTTCTACTCCCTTTCACTTACCCTTCACTTTTCCAAGCATGATGTCCCTTTCCAGGCAATAGCCTCTCCTAGCAACATGCCTAAAATATATGAGATGAAGCTTTATAATCTTTTCATTCAAAGAGCACTCTGGCTACACTTTCTCCAAGACGTATTTGTCTGCTCTTTTGGTAGTCCATGGGATATTTAGTATTCTTCTCTAACACCACAGCTCAAGTACATTGATTCTTTTTCTTCCCAGCTCTTCAATACATAGCAAGTGATTGAGAAGTTCTTGGGCATGAATCAGGCACATATTAATCTATAGCTTTACAGTAAACTTTGAAATCAGGTAGCATGTCTGGTATTACCAAGAGTAGGCCTATCTTTGAGTTTCTTTCATGTGTGTGTGTGTGTGTGTGTGTGTGTGAGAGAGAGAGAGAGAGAGAGAGAGAGAAATTATTTTCAATTGAATGTCATACATCATGTTAAAGCAGATGGAGAGATACATAAATAAGGACTGGAGAGCAATGATGTCACTCTGGAGAGGAAGGTGTGTCTGATACAGGTCATGATCTTTGCATTCACTTGTTATGCATCAGAGAGTTAGACAATGGCTAGGGAGAATAGAAGGAGAATTGATGCCTTTGAGCTGTGGTGCTGGAGAAGAGTATTGAATGTACCATGGACTGCCAAGAAAACAAACAGATTCATCCTAGAGAGGGTTAAGCCAGGCTGCTCCTTGGAGGCAAGGATTCTGAGGTTTCGTCTGACATAGTTTGGACATGTTGAAAGGAGGGACCAGTCCTTGGAGAGGGATATCATGCTTGGGAGGGTGGAGGAATGGCGCAAGACGGTAAGACCGTCTATGAGGTGGATTGATTCATTGAATGGGGTAATCAGGTTAAATGGAATGGGTGTGTTGGAGGCAGTGTGATTGGCACAGAATAGAGCAGGGTTTAGGGATGTTGTACCTAGAGTCTCTAGGAGTCGCAAGTGACTGACAGCACATAACAACAACAACAAATGATTATCATTTTTCAGATGGTTACTGTAGGCAGTTAAGCTAATCTGATCAAGTGTTGGGCTGAGTTGGGTTATAGTATTGCTCTCATTATCTTCAACTTAAAACTGAGATCAAATGTCTTCAGGGTTGACCTACTTGAAGTTAGATTAGAATCTATGATATTGATGTTGTTGTTATGTGCCATTGAGTCACCTGTGGCTCATAGCAACCCTATGCATGATAGCTTTGAACTCTATCCTATCCTGAGCCCATCTCAATGTCTCTGACACACTTACCCCCAGTATCCCAGTTAGTGTGTCAATCCATCTCTTCTAGGGTCTCTCTCTTTCCTGTGCTATCCCTTAACCCTTCTAAGCATGATGTCCATCTCTGTGGACTGGTTCCTCCTGACAACATGCAGAAAGTATGTGAGACAAAACTTCAAAATCCTTGCTCCAGGGAGCAACTTGTTTCACTCTCCAGGGCAGACCTGTTTGTTCCCTTGGCAGTTCATGGTATGTGCAATACAGTTCTCTAGCACCACAACTCAAAGGCAACAATCCTTCTCCTATCATCACTAGTCATTGTCCAGCTCTCAGATACATAGTAACTACAAAGACCATGGCATGGATCAGGCATACCTTAATCTCTAGACTGACATTGTTGGTCTTCAGTACTCTGGAGAGGCTCCTGATTCCAGAATTCCCTAACACAATTAAACTTTTCACTTTCTGACCTCTGATGTCAAGAATGTTGATTATGGAATCAAGCAAGTAGAAATTGTTAACTATCTCAATCTCTAACTCCGTCTATCATGGTGCTTCCCATTGGTTCACTGGTAAAAACCTTTTTTCTTAATATTAAGTTTCAATCTATATTGAACAATGTGGTCCTCGGCCTTCTGCAGCAAATGACTCGGATCCTTCTCAGTTTCAGCAAGCATGTTTGTATCATCTGCATAAGGCGAATTGTTGATGAGGCCTCCTCCACATTCCTCCTAAAAATGTCTAGCCTCCTGATCTGTACCAACTCAAGGTGGATCATGGACCTAGGACTAAAACCAAGGACTATAAAC
>NW_006400000.1:607576-633399 GCF_000299155.1 Elephantulus edwardii
TTCTTTTCTGATTTTGAACTATCTAGTATTTCCTGCCTCTATTCTGAGGACTGCTTTTTGGTCCAAGTATAGGTTTTACAGGAGCATAATGAAGTGTTCTGGGATTCTCATTCTTCTCATTGTTAGCCATTAACATGTTGTAATCTACACAAATACCTTTGCATAGGCAATGCAACACAAGTATTCCTGTGGTACTTTTTTCTTTCAGCCAAGATCCATCTGGCATTGGCTGTGATCTCCCTAGTGTCACAGCCTTTTCTAAACTCGAGCTTCTGTAAGTTCTTCACTGATGGACAGTTCATTACCACTTGACTCCTCTTCAACTTTGAACCATTCCTACACACCTACACCACATTGCACTCAGAATATATTTTTTTAAAATTATTATTACTAGTTTTAATGAAAATATACAGAAACTTTGAATTTCCATTCATTCATTGTTGTACGTTTCTCCCTCCCCAGCCGTTCACTCTTCTCTTTGAAAAGTAAAAGAAAAACTCTTTCATTTTTATACAATCCCTCCCCACCCCCAAGTGCATTCCACTCTGTAGCCTTTGTTCTGGACTCCTGTCATGACAATAATACTGAATCAAATATCCCATTGGAGGCACAGAAGGTTCATCATTGTTTTTCTCCATTTAATATTAGGCAGATCCTGTTTCCTAAGATTCTGTGGCAGAGCATTTAGACAGTTTCCTCTGCACATGAAGGATATTTGCTCCTCTTTTCCCAATGCTTATAGAAGTTTGAGTGTAGGGAGAGTGGTTTTGGTTGGTTGTTTTTGTTTTTTTTTTTTTCTTTGTTTTTTTTGGTCTCTCCACTAAAGGAAACAATAAAAAATATGTACAAACCAAGAGTCACCTTTATATCAATTCCAACCCCATGTGTCATAGTGGAACTAAGCAGCATAGGGTTTTCAATGGCTGGGTTCTCACAGATAAAGATTCTGGCTTTTTTTACCTTTTTTTTTTTGAAGTAAAAATGTGTGATGCCTCTAGATGTATTAGAACCTGCACACTATGTATTAGCAGCTAAGTGACTGAATCATTTGCACTATTCATGGAGTATCTTCTAGTGGCAGAAAAATGTGTTTCTATTATTAAAAAAACCAATAAATCTTTGCTTAGCACATGCAGAAATTCTACCACTGGCTTAAAGTTCTTCCTTTTTAAGAGTGAAATGAAGACTGGGAAATAAATGAGGTTCTTTGTTCCAACTGCTGCAGCAATTGTCAATCACTTCTTTCAAATATGGTGCATATAAAAGGGCTCTATTCACTCTTATATGTCCCAGGGTTTTTGTTTATTACTCTGTGATTGTCCAGTGAAGAGCTGTGGGGGAAAAAATCTTGAAATTATCTATGAGCTTCCAAATCAACAGTGGTTCACATTTAGCCTTTAATAATTTAACACGATTTTAGCTGGTAGTTTCTTCTAAGTTATGCCTTTGATATAATTTATATAAAGGTAGAATGTCAGCAAAGGACAGGAAGCTGCTCAAACAGATAGATTAACACAATGACTGAAACAGTGGACTCAAGTGTGTCAGAGGTGAAAATGAGGACTCAGGCTAGGACAGGATTCAGGTCTGCTGTTCGCAGAATTGCTATGAGTTGTATTCAACTAGACCACACTTAAGAGCAACAACATCTTTATAGGCACATCTTTTACCTATCTCATCTCTCATTACAGGAACTAGTCCTTTATATTTGAGTTGCTTTGCATTTTTTTTTCATGAGTTGCTTTGCATTTTAAGTTATCTGATTGACTAAAAAATTCTCTTCTGTATAGTTTTCATATTATCCCTTGTTCTTATTCTGAGAACCCTTATTTATAACTTTCTGCATCATAAACAAAAGTGGAAGGCTTAATGAGAAAGTTTCTTTTTAAACTAGATAGATATTTTGAAAGCAGAAATGCAAATTATTAACTCAGAAAATAATTACTGAACTTTTCAAATTGAAAAAAAATTATCAAAACATGAATATGGGAGAAAGTGGCATATGATTCATAAGAGTAGCATACTTATTTAGTTTTTTTATATTCTAATTACCTTGAAAACAGCAATTTATGAAATAAATAAGCCATAGACTGAGAGTAGATGTAGAATCTGTTCCTCTAATTTACTATTATTTATTATTAATTGATTATTAACTCTGATAGAAATCATGGTACACAGATAAAACAAAATAACGAAATTTCTCTTAGCATTTTTTTATGAAATGTGCTAAAAATGGAGGGGAACTATCATCTTCTATTCACTAATCATTATTACGAATTATTACTAATCTACTTACTTCCATGACAATCCTTCAGATTTAAATCTATTCTTTCAAAATGCCTTGAGAGGATTTTACTCTTTTCAAAAACTTACTCAATCTGGATGTTGAGCAAATGATTCAAGAAAAGGGACTATGAGAAGAATATGGCATGAGGTTTGAAGGAAATCTCATAAAAATACCACAAAAACCTGGGTTGGGTAAATGACATAACTTTGCTTGCATAAAGTGAAGAAGACTTGAAGAGAGAAGTAGATAAAAGACTGCAGCCTTCAATGTGGTTTACACTTCAACATCAACACTCAAAAATTCCATTGCTGTGGAGTTGGAAGCTACTCGCAGTTTACCTTTAAGCAGTTTTCCAGAGACTGTAAATCACACAAAAAAAGTGATTGTCCTCTGACACAATGGTGAAACAATCAGTTTAAGCATAACAGAGATTGTGAGGACAGACCACAGGGGAATGTTCTGTTTTTCATAGAGTATCTATGAGTCATAGTTGCAGTTTAAAAGTAACAGTTTGGAAGAAGACTCATTAAAACCAATGATATAGTCAATCTTCTTCAAACTTGTAATTGTTAAATTTTAACTATGACTCTTAGCTACCCTATGAGAAACAGATCAAAACATTCCCACGATATAAGTGCTTCCTCAAAAATTTGAACAGAATTTCCATATGACCCACCTATTTCACTATTTGGAATATACCCCAAGAAAATTAGAACTGAGGCACAAATAGAGACTTGTTCACCAATGTTCATTGCAGTGCTATTCACCATTGCAAGAACGTGAAAACAGCCCAAATGTCCAACCACAATAGAATGAATTGAGAAATTATGGTACAGTCACACTATACAACACTGTACAGGAAGAAGGAGCAATGGTTTCGTAAATCACTACCTAACTTGGGAGGGTCTGGAGAGCATTATGCTAAGTGAACTAACTTAGTCCCATAAGGATAGATGTAGTATAAGACTATTATTGTTGAATGAGTATTAGGATCCAAGCAGGGGGGTGGTGAAGTATGGGAGCAGAGGCCTGAGGATGGGCAGGGAGGCCATTAATCATAGGATCACACAATTTGATGGGGTTGGTGGTGAAGGAAATGGAAAAGATCCAATGTGAAAAACAATGTTCATGAACTTTGTAAATAAACCAGTACAATTATAAAAAAACGCATAAAAAACACCATTATATACAACAAAAACACCATTATATACATGTAATACAACCATATTTTCTAAGAAAAAATATCTGAAGCACATAAATGATAAAGTTTAAAGACTATAGCTTTCAGTATATGTAAATAAAATAAAGTAAAAATGCTCATAATTGGATCAATAGGCAACATCAAGATGAATAAAGATTGAATTACAAGGGTTTCATTTTACTTCACAATCAACCCCCATGACCAGTCAATCAAGAAATCAAATGCATTGGGCAGATTCATTATAAAAGATATGTTTAGAAGCCATAAAGAACAAAGATGTTACTTTGAGGGATAGGGTGTTCCTGACCCAAGCCATAATATTTTCAATTGTTTCAAATGGATATGAAATATCTCAGTCACAAAAGGACAAATACTTCATAATGCCACTGTTACAAAACAGTACTGACAACGGGGTTTGGGGGGTAACTAAGAAAAGAGGTGATAAATAATGTACACTGCATTGAAGCAGATGAGGGAGAGAACTGCTGAAACAGAATATATGATTAGATATTATTTGCATGACAACAGTTCAGAATAAGAGCTGCATAGTAAAGTGGTCTTGGGGATGGTGATGTGGAAATTGTATAACAATGAAAGAATTTTTTTTTCAAAGAGAAAAGAAAACTGGTGGGCGGGGAGTGGTCAGCAGGGAGGAAAATGTACAATCAATGAATGGCAATTCATGTTCTCTAAAAACTTTCATTACAATCTCAATTAAAAATAAATAAATAAAAAAGAAATATAACATTTTAATGACACACATAGAAAAGATAAGAATGAATAAAGAAGGTGAAAGGATAATTTTGATGTTTGAAGGTCCTAAACAAAAGTAAGGTGTTTTTCAGGGAAAATAGATGTATCTCTTATTTACTATGATCCATGATATATAAATGTGGTTGTTGTTATTGCTAAGTATCATTGGCCATTGAGTTGGTTCTGACCTATAGCAGCCCTGTATAGAATAGATTGAAGCGTTGTCTGATCCTGAGCCATCCTCACTATTTCTGCTGTGCATAAATTCTATCAATCTCCTTGACAACAAACTACTTTGCCAAGCATCATATCCTTTACCAAGGATTGGCCCTATCTGAGAATATGACCAAAATAGAAGAAACAATGTCTCACCATTCTAATTCCTAAGGAAAATTGTGTCTGCACTACTTTCAAGAAAGATTTGTTGTTTTGAAAGTTGATAGTTCAATATTACCACTACCACAATTTTTCTTACTCATTATTATATGGAATTCCTTGCCATTCTATGAACCTTATGATCTTCACCTTGCCCTTACCTGTATCATTCTTGTGATCTCTGATCTATTTGAACACATTGTAATAGTAAGTGTGTCAGTTTGTCTTGCTGAGGGTCTTCACTTTCCACAACTCTTCACCTTTCCCAACATAATGTCTTACTTCAAAGACTGGTTCCTTGTTAGCACATGCTCAACGTACATCTTTTGATAGTCTTTGGAATATTCAATGGCCTCCAATACTACAGTTCAAAGGCATTAACTCTTCTTCTGTCATCTTTAATTATTGTCCAAATTTCAGATGCATATGGAGCAATTGAAAATGCCCTGTCTTGGATCTGGCACCCTTTAGTCTTTACCGTGGCATCATTATTCTTTAACATTTTGAAAAGGTCCTTGACAGCAGATTTTCCCAAGGCAATATATTTTTATTTCTTGACTGCTACTATAGTGGACCCAAGTAAAATCAAATCATTGACAATTTCAGTCTTTTCTTATCTATTGTCTATTGCTCTAGTAGTGAAGATTTTCATTTTCTTGATGTTAAGTAAAGCATTATTAATATTGAAGACTTACTAATTCATTTTCTGAAGTAAGTGCTTCAAGTCCTCTGCACTTTCTGCAAGCAAGGTTGTGACATCTGCATACACAGATTGTTCATGAGTCTTCCTCCAATCTGCAATCCCAATGCCACATCCTTCTTTATATAATCCAACTTCTTAAATCATTTGCTAATCATACAGATGATTGAATAGTTATGGAGAAATGATACCGCTGTAACACATACAATTCCTGATTCCTTAAAGTGTCCGCTTCTTCTTTTCTTTTTCTTTTCATTATTTTTTCATGTGTACCATCAAATTGGACCTGACCGGTACAGGAGGAGATTGTTCCTCCTTCTCCAGCTGAGCATGTGGTGGATTCAAACTGCTCACTTCTGGGATTGCAGTTCAGTCTAGGCCACCAGAGCTCGCCCACTTCTTCTTTTCTAACAGATACTTTTTAGTATGTTTTGGTTACATGAGCCCAACAGAATGCTCTAAGATTCCTGTTTTTTCCAATATTGACTATAATTTGTTACATTCAAATGCCTTTGCATTCTGGTATTCTCTGATTTCAACCAGGATCCACCTTATATCAGCAATGATTTCACTTATGCCATAACCTCTTCTGAATTCAGCTTGGATTTCTAGCAGTTCTCTGTTGAAATCTTCAGCAAGATTTTACTTGCATGCATTATTATTAAAATTGCTTTATCATTTCCACACTCAGTTGGATCACTCATTTTTAAAATGGAAATGAGCATGGATATCTTCCAGACATTTGGAAGATCAAGCAGTCGTCTTCCAAATGTCTTGGCAAAGACTACTCTGCATCTGTGTACTGAAACATGGTCCTATATTTATGTCAATGCCTTCAGAGCAGCTTGGACTACTTCCTTCATTACCATTGGTTCTTGATTCTGTATTACTTCCTGAACTTGTTCTCTATGAATATGTCCTTTTTTGTGATAGTGGCTCTGTGTATTATTTGCATCTTCTTTTTGATGTTTCTTGCATTATTCAAGATTCTGCCTATAGAATTCTTTAGTATTGCAAGTTTAGGTTTGAATTTGTTATTTAGTTCTTTCATGAAATACACAAAGTTCATTCTTCCCTTTTGGTTTTAAAGCTTCACCTACAAAATTTATTATATTATTCTGTCTTTGCCAACTGCCTTTAACATGTTGCCACAAATGGCGGCTATAGCCGTCATGCACATTTTAATTAGAAAAAGGAACATCATTTGTATGAAGTGTACTAATGCATTCATTTGTTAGTTATTCAGTAATACATAAAAAAATGTGTTTCTAAGCATGGTCATGATTTTAAAAGTGTGTGGCAATGTGTTAAAAAATTCTATTAATCTATTTTATTTCCACATTCCCTGCCTTTGATTTGGCCTCTCTACTGTGAAGTGCAACTTTTAAAGTCTCTTCTAACATTTGTTTTGATCTCTTCTCCCCTTATCCCAATCTTTGGAATAACTTTTTGCTTTTTTCTTGGATGATGTCCTTGATTTCATCTGATAATTTTAGATCTTCAGTCATCAGTGTTCAATGCAGTGACTCTGTTCTGGAGATGACTTTAAAATTATGTTGGAATGGAATAAAAATTGTGTTTTTCTCCTGGTTCATTTGTTTTTGTTTTAGGTTCAATTTGAACCTGCACACAGTAATTGATGATGTGTTTTATAATAAGTACCTGGTCTTGTTTTAATGATTAACATTGAGCTTCTTTATCAACTATTTCCACAAATATAGTCAATCTGATTCTCATGTAGCTCATCAGGTGAAGTTCAAGTGTATAGTCATTCTTTATGTTTTTATGAAGGTATTTGTAATAATCAAATCCTGTAACTAGCAATCTCACTCCTGTCACCAAGGCCACATCTTGCTATTAACAGTTCTTTTTTATTTACTTCTTTGAATTTGTATCATCAATTAATATTAATGCATATCTAATCAATTTCAGATTTCAAAAGTTGATAGACACACTCAATTTCTTCACCCTTGTATTAGTAATTCATGTTTTTGTCTAATAGCTGTACTGTCATGTTTTCTTTGTGTGCATCTATTTTGTAGCCAATTATAGCATTGGACTTCAGGGTCGGTCTAAAACGTTGGGTTGATCTTTTGACATTGAATGCAAGTGAGTGAGTCTCAGTTGATACATAATTGTTGTTAATAAGTACTGTTGAGTCAGAACTAATTCATAGCTGACACTCCAGCAGGTTTTCAAAGGCTGTAAATCCCATCAGAGGAGAACGCCTTCCATCTCCTCCAGAGCAGTTGGTGGATATGAACAGGAATGTCTGAGTTAGCAATGTAACTCCTTATCTACTAGACTGCAACAGTTTCAAATGTTGTAACTTGTTCAGTTGTAACTTAAAAAATCCGGACTGGTACTCTTGCACTTAAGAAGGGTTCTTTAGCACGTTAGAGTTTCATGAATGATCATCGAAGAAGCAAATTACTGTATTAGTTTCTTAAAGCTTTTGGAAGTAATGCAATTAAGAAAAAACAATATAAGTGGACTTTCTAGTATTTCAAGAATGTAGAAGAATGTGATCAAGATATTAGTAGACCTGGCTTCATTTCAGAGGCTCGCATAAACTACCATAATTATATTCAGGGAGCACGTGGTTATTTTATGAAGTATGTTCTTTATTTCATGTAGGATGTGCAATGAGAGAACCATATATTCCTCCAGAGAGTTCTGAGCATGTATTGCTTAATAATGACAGAATCATTTACTGAAATAATTGTTTGACACTAAAGATTCAGAAGGTAGCATATGAATAAGAACCATGGCATTGAAGGAAGAAGTCTAAATTGCACAGAAGGCAATGGCAAAGAAATACGACCACGGGAATTGTGAAACACCAACTTACTGATTTAAATACCCAGATGTGAGGCTGGCAGAGCTCATATATCCATGGCAAGAAATTTAGAAAACAATTATCTGTTCCAATGAAAAGTGATCTAAAAGAATGTGCAGAGTATTGAACTGTATTGATATTAATGTTATGCTGTTGTTAGGTGTCATTGAGTTGACTAGGATCTAAGAAGCAGCCCTATGAACACATATGAACATTCCCCTATCCTACCTCACATTTTCAGATATGCTCGAGCCTATTAATATTAACGTTGTTATAGTTGAAGTCATTGAGTCAGAAACAACTCATAGCTGACCCTCCATTGTTTTTCAGAGGCAGCTTATTGCATGGAAGGAGATAGTTCATCCTCCCATGGTTCAGCTGGTGGATTAGAACCACATGTCTTTGGGACTGCAGTGCAACTTCTTACCACTAAGCCACCA
Source organism: Elephantulus edwardii (assembly GCF_000299155.1). Classification (NCBI taxonomy): domain Eukaryota; kingdom Metazoa; phylum Chordata; class Mammalia; order Macroscelidea; family Macroscelididae; genus Elephantulus; species Elephantulus edwardii. Next base: position 616,172 of record NW_006400000.1, read on the forward strand.
GAGCTCCCTGTTGATATTAATAACAACTAAAATTTTGCTGAAAATAATTTTAGAAATCATTGTAACTGTACATGAATAGGGAACTATCAGATAGTCAAGCTGGATTCTTAATAAAAAATTTGAAATGAAGTAACCATTGTTTATACCAGGTGGATGTTGGATGAATGTAAAGATGTTAAATTATTGATAACATTGTGAAGAATAGGCATTTTGAAACACTTAATTGAGATTGTATAGAATCTTTGACAGAATAACAGTATGCTGTGAAGTTTAAAATATGAAGATATGTTTACGAGAAGGGCAAACAGGAAGAAAGAAAAGAGGGATAAAAGAAAAAAAAGAAGGGAAGACACTGTCTTTTTATAACTGTGACAAGCTGTATGGCTTCTAGGCAGGGTAAAATTACAGCCCGTCAGACCCCACCTTCAACACTTGAAGCTGAAGTAGCAATCAGTTGGCTCCACATGCGTGAAAGTGGAAGGAGCACAACAATGGAGAAACAGGCTGAACTGGGACGTTTTCCTTCAGTGCTGCCCACTTGGCATGCACAGATGCATGGATGAGCAGGGAAGGATTGTTGGCTTGAGGAGCAGGGAGTCATGAGGATCACTGGCCTGTAGACTTGGCCTCATGTGGGGGTGAGGGCTGAGTAAGGAGACTAACAAGTTTGGATCCCAGAAAGAAGTGTGGACTCCTGAGTTGCTGATGCCCATTTAAACGTAGCCACACAAATGGCTGGGGATGAGTTGATCTCACCCAATCAGATGAAGAGAAAAATAATCCATGCTATGAGTGAGCTCTGATCCATGCTATAACCTATGGCTTGTTCTTGACTGGACACTGCTTATGGATACAGATCCTCAAAGTTTCCAAGTTGAACAGAGGATTGTTCAGCAAAAGGGACATTCTTGCTTCCCCAGATTATTCATTTGATAGGGATGCACAAATCTGCAATTAGCAACTTAAAGAGGAGATATTAGGACATGAAATCGTTGGCTTACATCTTTCATGAAAGTAGTCCTTGGGGGGATTATTCTGAGGTAGGAAAAACCCCCCACACACATAGTTTAAAGAATGAGATATAATGTAAATGAACTAAAAAGAAACAAGCAAAAACCTCTAAGAAAATAGAAGGAAAACACAGAGTTACTGTACCAAAAAGAATTGCTTGACCCTTGAAAATTTCAGGAAATACCATAAGAACAAGACCCAATGGTAATGAAGGAAGAAGGTCAAGCTGCTCAAAGGCATTGACAAAAATTAAGACCATAGGAATCAACAGAATACAATCGATATATTTCAATGAACAGATATAGAGTTGGACAATGGATAAGAATGACAGAAGAAGAATTGATGCCTTTAAGCTATGGTGCTGGAGAAAAGTACTGAATATCCCATCACCTGCTAAAAGAACAAACAGATATGTCCTGGCGAAAGTGCAGCCAGAGTGCCTTTTGGAGGCAAAGATGACAAAGCTTTGTCTTACATATTTTGGGAATTATGTAAGGAGAAACTATTTCTTGGAGAAAGACATCATGCTTGGAATAGTGAAGGGTAACCAAAAGAAAGAATGATCCCCAAATAGATGAAATGACAGTGATTACAGCAACAGGCTCAAGTCGCTTTTGACACCAGCAGTCAGGAAATCAAAAGACGAGATGCACTGGGAAAATCCACTGCCAGGGCCCTCTCCAGAGTACTGAGAAGCAACAGTGTCAGTCTAGAAACTAAGGTGCACTTAATCCAGGTCATGATCTTTACAGTTATTTACTACCAGAGAGCTGGACGATGACTAAGGAGGATAGAAGATTAGATACCTTTGAGTTGTGCTGGAGTCTTGAATATACCATGGACTGCCAAGAAAACAATACATCTATCTTGGAGAGGGTGAAACCAAGTTTCTCCTTAGAGGTCAGAATTTTGAAGCTCCATCTCACATACTTTGGACATGTGGCCTGTGAGAAGGACATCATGCTTGGTAGTGTGGGGGAATAATGCAGGAGAGGAAGACCCCAGATGAGATGGATTGATACAATAGCTATAACAATGGATGTAGGTGTGTCAGAATCAATGAGATTGACTCAAGACAGGACAGGTTTCATAGCTGTGGTACATAGGTTTGCTATGAGTTGCAGGTAACTTGAATGCACATAACAACAACAACATATCTGTAGAAAAAGTCACTGGGGAAGCTCAATCTCAGCCGTTGAAGTTAGGTCAGATGCTGACTATGATTATTGTGTTGTGAACTGTTGCATTGGAACCGACCCAAAGCTGACCCTCTGGCAGGTTTTCAGAAGCAGTTAATTGCATGAGAGAAGATTGCTCATCCTTTCCCCGCAGATCAGTTGGTGTATCAGAACCACATGCCTTCAGGATTGCACTGCAGCTTCTTGCCACTAGGCCACGAGTGCCCTCCTCTTCCCCTCCTCCCAACGGTTGTACAGATAATCAATTACTCATGGGCTGTGGTCTTCTCAATCACCCACTATGCATCAGGAAGCTGAACAATGAATGACAGATTTTATTCCTTTGAGTTATGGTGCTGGAGAAAGGTACTGAATATCACATGATGGTCAGAACAAATAAATATGTCTTGGAGAAAGTGCAGCAGGACGTTCTGTGAAGACAAGGGTGGCAAAACTTCATCTCTCATACTTGAACATTTAACCAGGCAGGTCTATTCCTTGGAAAGGGACACTATGCTTTGAAAGATAAAGTCATGAAGGAGACAAATTCTACAATGAGGTAGATTGACACAGTGACTTCGGAAATGGGTTCTGGTGTGTCAGAGATGATAAGGATGGCATAGGATAGGGAAGAGTTCAAGGCTGTTGTTCATATGGTTGCTATAAGTTGTACTCAACTTGACAGCACCTCCCAAGTTCAAATTGAAGCTGAAGAAAATTAAAAATAGTTCATTCAAGCAAAAAGAAAAATGATCTTGAATCTTCCCACCTGAATTTGAGAACCAAGAGCAGGTTTGAAGCATTGAACACCAATGGTCAAAGATCAGAGGAACTGTGGGAAGAAGGCATGTCATCCATGAGGAAAGCAAAATGTCATTCAAAGACAGAGGGAAAGGAAAAAAACCCAAAATGCATGAGAAAAAACTACGAAAATATTTGTTGTGATACAGTAACTGGGACAATGGAGGTTGATGTGTCAGAATTAGTGAGACTGGTTCAGAACAGGGCAGGGTTCAGAATGCTGTACCATACAGTCGCTATGACACATGTGACACTGTCCTGTCACATGACAACACAACAACTATCAAATTGACTGACTTAAAGTGATTCTATGCTTAATATTATCATTATCTCAAGTAATGTTTATTTAAGAGTGTAGCCACTACCTATAGCTTATATTGTAAGGCAATAAACTCCATCTCTTTATGCCTAAACCACTACAAAAATAAAGAGTGTATATCAGCAAAATCAATGCCGTCAAATTATTTTGAAGTACAAGGGACTTGGAATTTATGAAATATTTATGAGAAATCACTTCATGTCTACAGTGGTTTTCAGCTGTGACTGCAGCATATGGTTTATAAATTGAAACAGGTGTGGGAGAGCAGGTGGTCACAGCCAAGTAAGTGCAGAATTAGGATCTACCAGGGGGAAACAACATGATAAAATACCGCCATTGGCATTGAAGGCAAGTGGTTGATGCCTTCTGATGGCAGAACCTCAAAGATGTTCACAGGGACTAAAGCATCCAACAACACACTTGAGATGAGCGTGTTCCCTCCCTAAAATCTCACATATGAAAATTGGGAAACAGTCAGTATCCCCTCCCATAGTGCATGAATGCAAGTGAATCCTCATGTGAAATTTGGATAGCTTTCAACTCAACAGCATTAAAAGACAAAGCTAAACCAAATCAAACCAAAACAGTACACAAACCCGTGCTCCTATTCCTTTTAATACAAAGCTTTTCTAAATATGACCTAGGTCAAATTTCCTCTATGCTATCTAATGAGTCATATTCCAGCTATATATGTACAAGCTGCTTCAAATTATTCCCTTCTTTCGAATTCTAGGTATATTATTCATTGTTGTTATGTGCCGTCAAGTCACTTGTGACTCATAGCAACCCTATGTACAAAAGCCCTAAACCCAGCTCTATCCTGTGCCAACCTCACCATCTCTGACACACTCACTACACCACCCCATCACAGAATCAATCCATCTCATTGAGGGTCTTCCTCTCCTGCGCACATGATGCCCCTCTCCAAGGACCAGTCCCTCCTTGCAACATGCCCAATGTCAGACGAAGCTTCAGAGTCCTTGACTCCAAGGAGCATTCCTACTTCACCCTCTCCAGCACAAACCTGTTTGTTCTCCTAGCAGTCCATGGTATGTTCAACACTTTTCTCCAGCACCACAGCTGAAAGACATCAATTCTCTTTCTATCATCCCTAATCACTGTCCAACTCTCCGATGCATAGCACATAATTGTGAAGACTATATCCTGGATCAGGTGCACCTTAATCTCCAGCCTTATGTTGTTGCTCTTCAGTGCTCTTGAAAGGTCCCTAACATCTGACTTTTCCAATGTAATTCATCTCTTGATTTCCTGGCTGCTGGTACCAAGAGTGTTGACTGTGGAGCCAAACAAACTTAACTGTTAACTATATCAATAAATCTCTTCACCATCCATACTGATGTTACCAATTGGCCCAGTGGTTTTTCATTTTCTTGATGTTGAGCTTCAATCTGTATTGAAGGCTTCAGTCCTTGACATTCTACAGCAAGTGTTTCAGGTCCTCCTCAGTTTCAGCAAGCAGGGTTGTGTCATCTGGATAACGCAGGTTGTTGATGACTCTTCCACCAATCCTGATGCCACATTCCTCCTCCTCATATAGGACAGCATCTCCGATGATCTGTTCTGCATACAGATTGAAAAGGTATGGAGACAGAATACAACACTGGTGGACCCCCTTCTTGATTTTGAACAACGTAGTGTCTCCTTGATCTGTTCTAGGTATAATATCTTGTTATTTCAACATTTTAAAAGAAGCAATGTTACATTTTCACATTTCTCAGAGACTAAAGATAGTACCCAAAGAAAGGTGACCCAACAGAGTGTGGAAACTACCGAACAATATCATTGATTTCACATGCAAGCAAGATTCTACTGAAGATTATCCAAAAACGACTAGAACAGCACATCAGCAGAGAATTGCCAGAAGTCCAGGCCGAGTTTAGAAGGGGTCGTGGTACTAGGGATATTGTAGCTGATGTTAGATGGATCTTACTGAAAGCAGAGAATACCAGAAGAATGTCTATCTGTGTTTCATTGATTATGCAAAGGCATTTGACTGTGTGGATCATAACAAACTGTGGCTGACTCTGAGAAGAATGGGAATCCCAGAACATTTAATCCTGCTAATGTGAAACCTATATTGAACCAGGAGGCAGTCGTCAGAACAAAGCAGGATAACGCTGCATGGTTCAAAATTGGGAAGGGTGTATGCCAGGGATATGCCCTGTTTCCATACCTTTTCAACCTATATGCGGAGCAGATTATCCGGGGGGCTGGGCTCTATGAGGAGAAGTGTGGCATCAGGATTGAAGATCTATTAACAATCTGCATTATGCAGATGACACAACCCTGCTTACTGAAGCCGAGGAGGACCTCATGCACTTGCTGCAGAGGGTCAAGGACTGCAGGCTTCAGTATGGACTGAGGCTCGATGTCAAGAAGACAAAGATTCTCACCACTGGACCAATCGGTAGCATCAGGATGAATGACGAAGAGATTGAGATTTTTCACAGCTTCAGTTTGCTCGGCTCCATGGTCAACACTCTTGGCACCAACGGTCAGGAAATAAAAAACCATATTGCGATGGGAAAGTCAGCTGTTAGGGACCTCTCTAAAGTACTCAAGAGCAACGGTGTCTCTCTGGAGACTAAGGTGCGTCTGGTACAGGCCATGGTCTTTGCAATCATTTGTTATGCATCAGAGAGCTGGACAATGACCAGGGAGGACAGAAGGAGAGTTGATGTCTTTGAGCTGTGGTGCTGGAGAAGAGTATTGAATGTACCATGGACTGCCAAGAAAACAAACAGATTCACCCAGGAGAGTTAAACCAAGCAACTCTTGGAGGCAAGGATTCTGGGGCTTCATCTGACATACTTTGGGCATGTTACAAGTAGGGACAGGTCCTTGGAGAGGGACATCATGCTTGGGAGGGTGGAGGGACGGTGCAAGAGAGGAAGACCCTCTATGAGATGGATTGATTCAGTGACTGGGGTAATCAGAATGGGTGTGCCAGAGGCAGCGTGATTGGCACAGGATAGAGCAGGGTTTAGGGCTGTTGTACATAGGGTCACTATGAGTCGCAAATGACTCGATGGCACATAACAACAAAGATAGTATGAATTAATGTAGTCCCCAATTTACAACACATTTGAACTACAATGAATCACATTTTGACTTGGTTTTATACTTTTATTTATTTTTTAAAATTATATTTTGTGTGTGTGTTGTCAAATTGGATCTGGCTGGTACAGGATGAGATTGCCCCTCCTTCTCCAGCAGAGCATCTGGTGGATTTGAACCATATACTTTTGGATGGCACTTAACAACAACTACCACCACCTTTGGAATTGCAGTGCAGCTTCTTGCCATGAGGGCACCGAGCTCCCTGACTTGGTTTTAATGAATTAATTAATCAATCAATGAATAAATTAAAAAACTGTACATTAGCAAATTATGTACTGCAAAAGTGTATCTATAGTACATAGCACTACGTCTGCTCTGTTATCTTTTTTCCAAACAAATCTTTCTCATCCAAATGAAAAATTGTTAGTGCTATGTACTATAGATACATATTTTCATTTGGATGAGAAAGATTTGTTTGGAAAAAAGATAACAGAGCAGACGTATATGCATAACTAGAACCAATTCCTGTTGCCTAGTCATTTAAAGACAGAATGATGCTGTACTAAATTTATTATAGAACTAACTTATGGCAGGATGCTTGATAAGAGGATATGGAATGGCTGAGTCTCTCAGGTGAGCTCCTTCTCCCAACAATTACCATGTTGTTGTTGTTGTTAACTATGAAATCAGAATAGAATCATAGCTGACCCTCCAAGTAGGCTCAGAGGCAGTAAACCACTGGAAGGAAATTGCCCATTCACTCCCACCCCCATCCCCAGCTGTGAAGCAGCTGGTGGATTCCAATTGCATAATCACATGCCTTTGGGATTGTAGCAGTTTCTTACTATTAGGCTACCAGAGATCCCTGCGATTACTATAGAATAAGGAAACTCTCCTTGCAAAAGTAACACTCAAAAAAAAAAAAAAGGGAAAAAAAAACCCACTCCATTTTCAGAAACATTCCATAACCAGTAAGGAGACAATTTTACAGTATCTTCTTAACTTCTGTGCTCATCTATAATGTGACTACCTCTTAGCCTAAGGTCAATCTCTACTCATTGCTGATCTCCTCTCTTTCTCATTGATGTTGATCTCCAGCGGATGAATCAGTAAGCTTTTGGAACTAAAATCTCTCCTGTAAATTAGAAAGCACAACCTTTGCTGAGTGATACTCGAAGTGGCCCAAGAAAACAGACCAAATTCCCCTTGGGTGCTACCTCATTGTGGACAGCAATATTAATATCTCACTGACATGGATGACAGTATTAGAGCTTTCTCTGTGGGAAACTAGGAAGATCTGGACTATGATCACACTCATTTTAAATAATACAGTTCAAAGGATATTTTTAAGGACCATGCAATTAGATTGATATTCAGGATTCTTGCAAAATTCGGAGGAAAAAATATGCTTCAATGACTAAGGAGAGACATTTTACACCTAAATCCTGAGGTAATTATATATTTTTTTTAAAAAGTCCAGAAGAAGTTTGAGAAGATTAATTTCTTTTCTACAATGGATTTTCTATTTCAATAGGCTTTCCAGATAAAATGTAGAGAACTGTAGGATTAATGATATGTTGTGTCTATGGACAAGATAGATGAGGAGCCATCATAAATATTTCTCAACTTATCTAACCATAATGTATTACATATTGATGATAAGGAAACTAAGAATAGTAACTTCAGTAAAAAATTCGAATCCATTGCTGAGTTTCCAAACTGAAGTTCATTATTAGAACCAGAATGCATGTACTGAAGTAAATGGGTCTTCAGGAGTAAGAACCTTCAAATACCATAGCAAACAGATGTAATCATGATTCTTCACTGTTTTATTTTGGTGGGGATTTTTGTTTTTCCATTTGGGTTTTTGTTTTGTTTTTTTTTCAAAGAACCCTACTTCTATGTATGACAGAAATCATGTTGTTTGTTATCATGTGCCATTGAGTTGGACTCAACTCATTGTTGACCCTCCAGTGTGTTTAAAGAGGTTGCAAAATTACAAATAAAGAGATGGCCCATCTTTCTCCTGCAATGAAGGTGGTGGATTCAAACTTCATAGCTTCACAATCTATATGATGGATAATTTGAACAGAATATCCAAAGGTCTTGAGAATTCTTAAGCTCAAAGTCCAAGTAAGCATAGATAACTGGAACTCAAAACATCATCAGAACTCTGTATGAGCGGAGACTTAGGAATGTTAAGTAGTAAATAGAATCTTGGGCAAATCAAGTTCACAATAAACCCGTCTAGTTGTCACTTCCCTAATTCCAAATAAAGCATGAAATAGATGCGCTTGGTAAGTACCATGTTGGTACTTGAATCTGTGAAATAATCAGTAATGCATTGGGAAGGAAAAGTGAGAATCTATAGTGTCTCATGAAGTTCCGGGGCGGTGGTCCATAGGGAACTGCCGTGTTAACACAAATGTGGTGATTCTCTGGTGGTTCCAATCCACCAGAAGTTCTGAGACAGAAAGATGGACAATCTTTTCTAATGCAATTACACGTTTCTGAAAACCTGCTATGAAATGATTCTGATTTGATAGCAATGAGTTTGGGGTTTTGTTTGTTGGTTTGGTTTTATTTTTCTTTTTGTTTTGTTTTTTAGCTTGAGTAGCCACAAATAGACAAGTATACTAGAATGAATAGAGAAGGCAATACTAACATTGGAGAAGTTTTGATTCTCATTTCTGCATTTACCTCATGTATCTTGCTACTGTAAATGCCATGTCAGTTCTGGGGGATATTATTGACTCTTGACACTTCAGTCACATAGAAACTTCACTTTCATGTATGATATTTAATGGAGTATCTTTACTAGAGCACCTCAGCACAGCGTCTAGTACACAGAACACAGTCATAGATCTTGCAACTGTGACCTATTCCATTTTTATCACAAAGGATGACCAAATACAGTAAACACACATACATACATACATATTCATGGGATAATTAACAGTAAATATTTCTTGCCTCAGGCCTATGATAACTTCATTAACTTCCAAGAAGAGTAGAGATACCCCTCAGACAAATGACTTAATTTTAATTGGAAGAGGAGTGCCAGGTAGATTGAAAGGCTTAGTAAGACAAGTGTACTACAGAGGATGGGAACTAATTTGTATAAAGATATGTAAGACATTCTTGTCAACATTGTTGTTGTTATGTGCTGTCAAGTTGCCTGTAACTCATAATGAGCCTATTTACAACAGCTTTGAACCCTGCTTTATCCTGAACCAATCTTATCGTCTCTGACACACCTATGCCCATTACCCAATCATTGAGTTATCCTCCTCTTCAAGGGTCTTCCTTTCTTGTGCTGTCCCTCCACTCCCCCAAGGAGTATATCCTTCTCCAAAGACTGTTCCCTCCTTGTAACATGCACAAAGTATGTCAGATGAAGTTTCAGAATCCTTGCCTCCAAGGAGCACTCTCACTCCCTCTAGGACCAACCTGTTTGTTCCCATGGTATATTTAATACTCTTCTCCAGCACCATAGCTCAAAGGCCTCAATTGTCCTTCCTTGATCCCTAATCTTTGTCCAGCTTTCTGATGCATAGCACATAATTGTGACGACCATGGTCTGGATCCAGCACATCTTAGTCTCCAGACTGACATTGTTACTCTTTAATACTCTGGAGAAGTTTCTGCCAGCTGACTTTCCCAATGCAATTCGTCTCTTCATTTCCTGGCTGATGGTACTAAAAGTGTTGATTGTGGAGCCAAGCAAAGTAAAGTTGTTAATCTTAATCTCTTCATCATCTATTATGATGCTGTCAATCAGCCCAGTGGTGAGAACCTTTGTTTTCTTGTTGTTGAGTTTCAATCCATATTGAAGGCTGTAGCCCTTAACCTTCTGCAGCAAGCACTTCATGCCCTTCTCAGTTTCAGCAAGCATAGTTGTCTCATCTGCATAACACAGGTTGTTGATGAGTCTCCCTCCAATTCTGAGAATTCTGTACAATCAATCACCTATTCATTGTAAATACTTATTGTAAGAAACATGCATGCATACCATACACTTAGATTTTAACTGATGGTATGCATAGGAATCAGATCAAACTACATCTGTGGGAAGAATTCCTGGAGAAACTCAATATCGGCTATGAACACCAGGCCAGGTGCTGATTGTGGAACAGACCACCAGCTACTCATGTGCAAGTTCAAGCTGAAGCTAAAGAAGGCTAAATCAATCCACAGGAATCAAAATTTGGCCTTGTTTCTATCTCACTTGAATTTTAAAACCATCTCAGGAACAGATTTGAGACCTTAAATGCTAATGTGTGAAGACCAGTTGGAAGGATATAAAGAACATCATCCATGAAGAATACAAAACGTCATTGCAAAGATAAAGCCGGGGAAAGAAAAAACCAACCCTAGATGTCAGATGAGACTCTGAATAATGCACTAGAGCTCCAATACACCAAAGGAAAGGGAATAAATCAAGAAATTAAGGAGCTGAACAAGAAATTTCAAAGGGTAATGCAGGAAGACAAAGCAAAAACCAAAAAATTATTATAATGAAATGTGCAAAGACGGGGAATCAGAAAATCGAAAGGGTTGAACTCACTCAGCATTTCTTAAGCTGAAGGAACTGAAGAACTAATTTAAGATTTGAGTTGGAATTCTTAAAGGATGCTTTGGGCAGAATATTAAATAATCCGGTAAGCATTACAAGAAGATGGAAGGAGTATACAGAGGCACTATACCAAAAAGAATTGGCGGACACAGAAGAATTTCATGAAACAATGTCTGAGTAAGAGCCTGTGGTGATGAAGGAAGAAGTCCAAGCTGCTCCGAAGGAATTGGCAAAAACAAGGCCCTGGGAACTGACAGTATACCAACTGACATATTTCAAAAAACAGATGCTATGCTGAATGCACTCACCAAGATGTGCCAGCAAATCTGGAGAACAACCACCTGGCCAACTGACTGGAAGAGATCTGTATTTGTTCCTATTCCAAAGAAAGGTGACCTGACAGAGTGTGGGAATTAACGAACAATATTGTTAATATCACATGCAAGCAAGATTCTGCTGAAAATTATCCAAATACACCTAGAACAGCACATTAACAGAGAACTGACAGATGTGCAGGGTGGGTTTAGAAGAGCCTGTGGTACTAGTAATATTATAGCTAATGTTAGTTAGATTGATTTTGGCTGAAAGCAGAGAGTACCAGAGGAAATGTCTTTTTGTGTTTCATTGACTATGCAAAGGCATTTGACTTTGTGGGTCACAACAAAATGTGGCTAACTCTGAGAAGAATGAAAATCCCAGAAGATTTAATGCGCTTATGCAAAACCTATACTTGGAAGCAGTCATCAGAACAAAACAGGGAAACACTGCATGGTTTAAAATTGGGAAACGTGTATTCCAGGAATGTGTCCTATCTCCGTACCTTTTAATCTCTCCAACATAAATGTTGTATCTTGGCATTTGGCATTCTAGTCATTGAGGATGAATCAATTATAGCACTTGTTTGATCTCTTTGTATTCTAAATCCATTTCAATGGAATAAATTCCAACTTAAGACAATCCTATATGTGTTAAAGTAGAAGTACTCCCTTGGTCTTTTTTCACCTTTAACTTTTTAGAAGCAAGTGGTGTGGACCACAGGGAGCAGTAGTGCTGACCTTAAGATTGTGCCTCTCTGGTGGTTCAAATCCACCAACTTCTCATTGGGAGAAAAATGAACAATCTCTTCTTCTGTGATTCACAGCCACTAAAAATTCACTGCAGGATAAGCTACAAGTGAGTTTCGACTTGACAACAAGGGGAGAATGAGAATCTTTTGCAAGTACTTTACTCCATAGTGTCACTGAATGGATTCAAAAGATCAATCTTTCCTTTAATAGAAGCAAGCAAATGATCTTCTTTTTTATTTTTTTTCTCCCTGACTGTTGGTCTTCCTCATCAAGTTTCCAAGGCTATTAGTCTTTATTAGAGAAGACTGCTTTAGCTACGTCTCACACAGGAGGTGGTGATCTATCTTGAGCCATTGACCTTTTGGTTAGCAGCCTCACATGTTTTACCACAGGGCTGCCTCTTGAAAACGTAAAAAAAAAAAAAAAACAAATGAAAAAAAAAGTCTCCAAGATCATGGAGTTAGTTCAAATTTATGGTGACCCTTTATCTGGTTTCTGGGCCTGTAAATCTTGATGGGAGGAGATTCAGTTGGTAGCCATATACACAACAAACCAATTACTATGATGGCTAGAAAAACCTTTAATGAAATAGATACCCACAATGATAGACTGCAATATGCCAAGGATTGTGAGGATGACACAGGGTCATGGGATGCTTTGTACACAGGGTCACCACGAGTCAGAGTTGACTCAACTGCAGCTGGTCACCCTAATAGCCAATCCAAGGACACACACAACTGACCAGAGATGTACATTCTTCTACACCTGCTAGATTATTTGCATGCACAGCAGAAATATGGTATGCATAAGTGTCGTACATTCGCTTTACACAGGCGCAGAGTGGGAGTATATGAGGTGTAGTTGAGTTTGTAAGTTCCATCCTATTATTTTACCAGTGTCTCGTGTTTAGGTCATAAATACTGCAACACGTGAAGTGAAAGGGTAAATTCTCTCATAGATAACTGAGTGTTATATTTTGAGAAGAGTAAAAAAAAATGAATTTGGCTGTCTCATGGTCGCACTCAGTGGTGGCCTGGAACAAAAAAAAAAAATCAGTGAGCACAGAGAAAAAGAACTCTCAATAGGTGGTTAACTAAGCTATCTCCTTTATGCAGAAAAAGAAGTGGCCACTGTTTAGAAAACTGTATAAATTTTTCAACATTGATGAATGTTAGCCTGAGGGTCTAGAAGTGTAGAAGGATTCAGATGGGAAAGAAAACAACATCTGTTTGACAGACACATAGAAAAGAGGCATAGAATGTGAAGACTATTGTAATACATGATGATACCAGTCAGAAAGCACCCACTACAGATGGAGTGCTAAGCTATTAGAAAAATTAGAAGGGAAGTCTGATGCCATGCTGACTCTTTCTACCAGCTAGCTGATGCTGACATAATGTGCCAATGAACTGAATATCCTTTGCTACAGAAGAAGAAGTTATTTGGGCCCAACAACATGGGTCCTCTCTTACCAAAGCTAATCTAGCTACTGATGCAAAAATTCAAACTCCCAATAACAAAGACCAGTGTTATTCTAGCTCTCTGGGAGCAAATAACTAGAGGTCCAAATTCCACTGGGCATATTCTACTATGGAAGAAGCCCTGATTCTCCTTGATGACTATTGGTACACATCAGGAATTGACTTTATGATGAGTATGGATGTTGTCTAGCTCTAGTTTTTAAAACCTAATGGGACATGGCCACTGATATGGAATGCTCAACAATTTAGTATCAAATCTCTTTACAGTAAATTTGTACAATTGTGGATACATCATAATAGAATCTGGAGTCCTGTTACATATTACACCACCCTGAGTCAAACATATATCCAATGATTGGCCTTACCTGATAAGAGCCAACTCATATAAAAAAGTCAGGGAGCCTACATTAGGTTGGTAAGTAAAACTATATAGAAACCTACAGGTTGGCTAAGACCTTTTCTATTACTGCATGAAGGGACCTCTGGTGGCCTAGTGGTAAGAAGTTGCACTGTCAACTCAAAGGCATTGATTCAAATCCACAAACTTCTTTCCAGAGAAAGATGGTCAGTCTCCTCCTGTGAGATTGCAGCCTTTGAAATCCCACTGGAAAGTCAGCTATGAGTCCGTTCCAACTCAATAGTGATGAAGAACAAAATTAATTATTGCATGATAGCCACATCCTTCCTATACTACTAGTTTATTTATGCAATTGTTGATCACAAAGCAGTATTAAGTGATACTCCTACATGCAAATTTCTTCACGAACATGAAATATTCTTCAGAAGCATTATACAAAATGGGAAAACTTCAGATAAAAAGAAACTACATGTAATAACACCACAGAGTCATTTTAATATTTTAAGTGAAGTGAAAATTTGTTGATTTAAAAAAATATTAAAAAATTTTACTGGGTAATGTATATGAAGCAAAATATATATTCTGTTGTCACATTCTTTCAGATTAGGGCTTCGTTTCATTTTGTCTTTATGGTTTGGCTTGATTTGGTTTTAAGAGAGCAATCTAGTCAACTCACTGGAAGATATCTCTATTTTTCCCATTCCTAAAATAGAGTAATGTAACAGAATATGGAAACTATTAAATAATAGCATCAATATCACATGAAATTAATATCTTTCTGATGATTTTTAAAGCCAGTAAATCAATTGAGAACTTCAAAGTGAAGCTGAATTTAGAAGAGACCTTAGCATAAAGGATACCATTACTGGTGTGATGCTAGATAGATCTGGGATGAAAACAGAGATTAATACCAGAATGACATTTATATGTGTCTTATTGACTATGCAAAGGCATTTGATTATGTGGGTAATAACAAATTATAGATAACATTTAGAATAATAAGATCCCTGAAAACTTAATTTTTCCCATTAAAAATTTATACATAGACCAAGGAATAGTTGCCTTCAATAAATGAATATTAAGAAAAATAAATGTTGGGGAAAGGAGGGAGAGGGGGTAAAATGTGAAACAATTAATGAATGAAAACCTAACTTCTCTGTAATTGTTCATTAAAATCACAATTAAAATAATATTTCATTTAAAATATTAAAAAAGAGAGAAAAAGGGAACACTGCATGGTTTAAAAATGTGAATGAACACAACCCCAAGAATAATCAAATGTTTATGAAAATTTAAAAAAATAGGAAAGTTTTTAAATCAGAGTTTTATCCTTTCTTTATACCTAATATGTATGTTGTTTTTCTTGTCAGGTGCCATGAAGTCAAGTACAATCACAGAGACTCTATGAATAACATACTTGAACCCTGTGATATTATGTGCCATCCTCATCACCTCTTGACACACTTAAGTCCATTGCTGCTGTCACCACGCCAACCAATCTCATAGAGGATCTCTCTCCCCTTTACTGACCATCACCTTTCCAAGTATGATGTCCCTTTCCACGGAATAACCCCTCTTAGCAACATATCCAAAGTATGTGAGATGAAGCTTCACAATCCTTGCTTCCAAGGAGCACTCTGGCTGCATTTTTCCTAGATGTATTAGTTTGTTAATTAGATTGTTCCTTGGCAGTATAGAGTCAATATGTATACTGAGCACATACTTTGTGCTGAAGGATGTGACTTTGAATTAGAAAAAGGCTCATCAACAGCCTGCGTTATGAAGATGACACAACCTTCTTGCTTGAAAAGAAAAGGAAATAAAATGTTCGCTGCAGAAGATCCAAGACTACAGCATTAAATATGGATTATGCATCAAACAAACAAAAATCCTCACCTTGAAAATAATAGGCAACATCTTGATAGATGGAGAAAAGTTTGGAGTTGGGAACAACTTCATTTTACTTGGGTTCATAAACAAAACTTTTAGTAGCAGCAGTCAAGAAGTCATCTCTTGTTGCATTGAGCAAATCTGCTATTAATATCTCCAAATGCAAAAGAGTAAAGATGTCAGTTTAAAGACTAAGGTGCACCTGATTCAAGCCACGATATTTTCAATTGTTTCCAGTATATCTGGAAGTTGAAAATAATGATGTGTTTTAGTTGTGGTGTTGGAGATCAGTACTGAATATCCTATGGACTGCCAAAAGAACAAGTCTGTCCTGGAGGAGCTATAACCAGAATATTCTTTAGAGGTAAGAATGGTGAAGCTTCATCTCATATTTTGGACATGTTGTTAAGAAAAGGATTCAGTTGTGCTTCCCTCACCACATAGGCAATTCACCGCTATTGAGCTGAACCAACACATCAGTGACCTTCTAGCAGGTTTTCTGAGACTGTAAATCACACAGGAAGATTGTCTTTTTCTTTTATAGTGCAGTTGGTGGATTTAAATCAGAATAGAAGTCCCACTTGTTCGGCAGTGAAATTGTCTATAGACTAGCTCACCAGAGATTCTTTACTTAAACAGTGAAGTGAAATCCTAACCCCTCGACCTGTCAATGTGACCCAATTGTGGAATGAAGCTTCTTTTTTTCACCCCCTTTGGTGTATTATTTAGTCCAAAACAGAGTAGAAAATTCACCGCCTTCAAACTGGTCTGACTTATGATGACCCTTCAACTGATTTCTGAAACTGTGCCTCATAAGAAAAAAAAAAAACACCAAAAAACAATAGACTGCATTAACCTTCTTTGTAGAAGCTGCTAGTGAGTTTAAAGGCAGACCATTTAGTTAACAACCCAACACTTAACACACTGTGACTCCAGGTTTCCGTGCCAGTGTAGAGGGAATACTAAACAAAGTCACTTTTGACAGATATATAAAGAGCAGATTTCACACTGAAATACGCACAGACATACACACCCACAATGTCACAGACAAGCAAAGATAGACAGATATAGAGATATGCTGAGGAACACAAAAGAGATTCTTTATGAGGCTATTGGAAAGAATGTGGTCTATTCCCTAAAGCTGATGCCCTGATTTGTCATAAAAATTACTAGGTGGTCTTTTCTTTGAAAAGTAAAAGAAAAATTATTTCATTGTTATACAATCCCTCCCCTCAAGTCCACTCCACTATGCAGCCTTCATTCTGGACTCCTATCATGACATTAATACCTAATCACATATCCCTCATCTGTTTCAATGCAGTATACACCATTTATCTCATCTTTCTCAGTCTCTCCCCAACCCCAATGTCAGTCCCATTTTAAAACAGTGGCACTATCCAGTATTTGTCCTTTTGTGACTGAGATACATCACTCAATATAACGTCCTCCAGGGTCACCCATTTTGA
>NW_006400000.1:633499-635944 GCF_000299155.1 Elephantulus edwardii
AAAAAAAGAAAAAACAAACAAAAAAATAACAAAACAATTTGACTGTAGAAGACAGCAAATCATGGTAACATTGCAAAGAAACAGAATGTCAGAACACTTAATTGTGTATAAGTACTAAGAAGTTGTTAAAATACAGCAAGAGAATATACATTTGTTCAAAATTTTAAAAAAAAATTAAAACTTAATAGGTGGTAAATTCCTATTCTTCAAAACCACATACCCAAGTTGTCCTTTTTGTTTGTTTGTGGTTTGGTTGTGTTATTTTATTTTTTGGGTTTTGTGTTGGATTTTTTTGTTTGTTTAAAATACTAGAGCTAGTGTAACTCTGGTTGCCTTGTAAGGAGATGTGTTGCCAAACCAAGGCAAGGCGTTTCAATACGCCAGTTGCTCCATAGAAGAAAAGATGGGCAATCTCCTCCTGTGTGAAAAGTCACTGGAGGGTCAGTTACAACAGCAACGTTATTATACTTGGGGTGGGAGTGGGGATGTGCGGGTGGTGGTGGGGATTGTGTACCAATGAAGGAGGTTTTCTTTTGCTTTTCAAGGAGAGGAGCGAACTGGGGGTGGGGGTGGGGATGAGTGGGTGGGAAGAAAAGTGCATCAATGAATGAATGGAATTCCAAAATCTCTGTAGATGTTCATTGAAATTAATAATAATAATAATAAAACAAAAAAAACCCAACAGCCTAAAACCTTTGCTCTATCTTGTGCCAATCTCACTGTCTCTGACACAACTACCCCCATTACCCCAACCACTGAATCAATCCACCTCATAGAGGGTCTTCCTCTCTTGCTCTGTCCCTCCACCCTCCCAAGTATGATGTCCCTCTTCAAAGACTGGTCTCTCCATGTAACATGTCCAAAGTATGTCAGATGAAGTTTCAGAAACCTTGCCTTCAAAAAAGCAGCCTGATTTCATGCTCTGCAGGGCCAACTTGTTTGTTCTCTTAGCAGTCTATAATATATTCAACTCTCTTCTCCAAAACCACAACTCAAATGTTAATAGATGCTACTTGCATCCACTTCCGAAATGGCTTGCCTCCGGAAACTCTATGTATGAACATTGCTCACGCCTTTCGTTCATAGCGTCGCTATGAGTCATCTACAACTCGACGGCACCTAACAACAACTCTTCATTAAAACAATATATTGGTTTTGCTAATGCTTTACGACTTATTTTATTTAGAGTTATAAAGATTGCTCGAAAGCAGGAGTGCCATCCATTTCCATAATCGTTTGCCTCCGGAAACCCTATGAACCCATAGAGAGAATGAAAGACACACAAGCGTGGAGGATTCTCATTCATAGGGTCGCTATGAGTCACCTGCGACTCAATGACACTCAACAACAAGATTGTATGACAGGTTTTTAATCTAACAGGCTGTTGTAGTTAAGTGCTATCTAATCAACTCATAGCAACCCTACAAGCAATAGATCTAAGCCTTACCCTATCTTACACCATCCTCAAGATATCTGATGTGCTCAAGATGCTGTTGTTGTTTTGTGCCGTTCAGTCACTTGTGACTCATAGCCACCCTGTGTACAACAAACCTACTGTATCCATTTCCAATCTGATAGTCTCTGACATGTCTTTCCCCATTACTCCAGTGACTGAATCAATCCATCTCATCCAGGGTCTATCACCCCTGCGCTGTCCCTCTATCCTTCCATGCATGACGTCAATCTCCATGAACTGTTCCTACCTTGCAACATTCCAAAGTATGTCAGACGAAGCTTCAGAATCGTTGCCTCCAAGGAGCAGGCTGGCTTCACCTTCTCTAGGACAAACTTGTTTTTTTTCTCCTAGCAGTCCATGGTGTATTCAAGACTCTTCTCTAGCACCACAGCTCAAAGGCATCAATTCTCCTATCATCCCTAGTCATTGTCCAGCTCTCTGATGCATAGCAAGTAATTGCAAAGACTATGGTATGGATCAGGTGCACCTTAGTCTCCAGACTGATATCGTTGCTCTTCAGAACTTGGAGAGGTCTCTGACAGCAGACTTTCCCAATGCAATTTGTCTATAATTTCCTGGCTCCTGGTAACCAAGAGTGTTGATTGTAGAGCCAAGCAAACTGAAGCTGTTAACAATCTCAGTCTCTTCACCATCTATCATGATGCTTCCAATCAGCCCAGGTGAAAATTCTCATCTCTGTTTTCTTGATGTTGAGCTTCAATCCATATTGAAGGCTGCAGTCCTTGACCTTCTGCAGCAAGTGCTTCAGGTCCTCCTAAGTTTCAGCAAGCAGGGTTGTGCCATCTGCATAACACAGATTGTTTATGAGTCTACCTCGAATCCTGATGCCACACTTATCCTCATAGAGCGCAGCCTCCTGGATAATCTGTTCCCCATATAGATTGAATAGAAACAGAGATGGGACACATCTTTGACACACACCCTTCCCAATTTTGAACTATGTAGTGTTTCCTTGCTCTGTTCTGATG
>NW_006400000.1:637434-642607 GCF_000299155.1 Elephantulus edwardii
CTCTTTGGCTCTGGTTGTTGGTGCATATATTTGAATGATTGTGGTATTCACTGGACTTTCTTGTATGTGTATGGATATTATCCTGTCATTCACAACATTGGATTTCAAGACAGATCTAAAAATTATTTTTTAACTATGAAAGAAACCCCATATTTCCTCACCTGTTTGTCTCCAGCATAGTAGATTATATGATAATCTGACTCAAAATGTCCCATACCAGTCCATCTCTTCACCAATACCTAGTATGTCAGGATTTATGCATTCCATTTCCTTCTTTACAATATCGAATTTTCCTACACTCATGGTTCTTACATCCCATGTTCCAATCACTAGTGCCTGCTTACAGCTGTTCCTCCTCCTATTTGGTTCCATACTTGAGGGCTCGGCCTCAGTTGCCGTATCTGCTAGTCTAAGTGTGCTCTGTTGTACGTAGGGTTTTCAAAGGCTTGCTGTTTCAGAACTGGATGGCCAATCCTTCTTCCTAGTCTGTCTTAATTTGATCAGATTTAGAACATTATCTTACAGACAATTTTACAGAGAAGAGCAGATTCAAGTTACTTCCCAATAGTAGAAAAAACCCAATAGATTTCATGTTGTCCTCACCCTTGCCAGGTGTGTTTTGAGCTCAATCTGCTACACTTTGTTATAATCACTGTCAGTATATTTTGAGTGCCTCAAGGTACACTCTGACTGCAATTTCTCCAAGACATATCTTTTGGAAGATCAAGAGAGAGTCATTATTCTTCTCCAATGACACAGCTCAAAGTCATTGATTCTTCTTTTGTCATCTTTATTCTTAGTCCAGTTCTCACATATATAACAAGTGAATGAAAAGAACATCACTGAATCAAGGGGATCTTAGTATTCAAACTGACGTCATTGCTCTTCAAGACTTTGGGGAGGTCCCTGACAACCAAGTTTCCAAATGCAGTAAGTCTCCTAATATCCTGATTGGTGATACCAAGAATGCGGTTTACGGATACAAGATGAAACTGTTAATAATTTCAGTCTTTTCTTCATCTATTTTGATGATGTTGGTAAGAATTTTTATTTTTTTGATGTTGAGATGTAATCCATAATGAAGGTTGTAGTTTTCAATCTGCAGCAAGTACTTCAATTCTTCCTTACTTTCATCAAGCAAGATTGTGCCTTCTGCATAATGCAAGTGGTTAATGAGTATTCTTTCAATCCTGATGCTATATTCTTTTTAAGAGTACAGCTTCTCAAATTTCTTAGAATACAGATTGAATAGATATGAAGAGAAGATACAACCAAGGCACATCATTCTTAATTGTAATGCAGTGTTCAGTTGCCTAGACAACAGCTTCTTGGTCTATGTATAGGTTTCACATGAGCACGAGTAAGAGTTCTGGGATTGTCTTTATTCTCAGTGTTAGCCATAATCTGATACACACTGTCAAGTGTCTTTACACCATTAATAAAGCATGTATAGCTCTTGCCCTGTTATTCTCTGCTTTTAGCCAGAATTCATCTGATATCTCCAATGATATCCCTAGTGCTACAATCTCTGCATTACTCATGTAATTTAAGTAGGATAGGCTAACTATTCTGTACATCATAAAACAATGCATATTTGTAAATGTACTTTAATTATTACAATTTATACATTGCCTTTCTAAATTCTTATTGAAATTTTTTGCTTCCAATGACAAAATCAGACGCACACAAGGACTTATACTAGAAAGTATGTACTTTAAATAATTTCAATTCAGCTTCTCAAAAAAATTGATAATTTACTCAGACCTTCATTCTTTGGCCATCTATTATTACCAGTCAATTAAGAACATTATACTTTAAATGTACACTGCCACTTATTCTAATTGAAAAATTAACACAATGTATCACTGATTCACTTCCCATTTAAAACAAACTAAAATGCACTTTTTCTGATGGTTGTTGACCTTAAAGTTCACTTGAAACTTAAATAATATCTTCAGAGACTGAGCAAAAATGTTTACCAAGATTCAGACATCTTCTTAAAAGCCCTAATGTGTTTTTGGGTTTTCAGGCAAAAGCCTTGAATTTTAGACTTCACAAATGTGTGGTAAATGTGCTGCATTTAAAAAGAATCACAAAGCATATTTCAATCATTGTTAAACTTTCATTTTTTAAACATATTTATAAAGCAGAATGTCTAGTTACGTGTGTCTGTCACGACACAGGATAGGACAAGGTTCAGATCTGTTGTTCATTGCTTCACTATGAGCCATGCTCTACTTACCTAACAATAACAATAAAACAGAAATCTGAGACGCTGGGCTGTACGAGGAAGAATGTGGCATCAGGATTGGTGGAAGAGTCATCAACAACCTGCGTTATGCAGGTGACACAACCATGCTGGCTGAAACTGAGGAGGACCTGAAGCGCTTGCTGCAGAGGGTCAAGGACTGCAGCCTCCTATATAGGTTAAAGCTCAACATTAAGAAAACAAAGGACATTATGCTGTGTGAAATACCTCAGTCACAATAGGACAAATATTATATTGTGCCACTGTTGTAGAATGAGGCTGACATCAGGGTGAGGGTAAGACTGAGAAAAACTGGAAAAATTATGTTTACTGCATTGAAGCCAATGAGGGAGAGAACAGTTTAAAAGCAATATATTTTAGGGCATTATAATTATCATAAGAGTCTGGAATGAGGGTTGCAGAGTGGAGTATACTTGGGATGGGGTGAGGGTGGGAGTGTGTGGGAGGATTATGTACCAATGAAGGAGTTTTTCTTTTGCTTTTCAAGGAGAGGAGCAAACTGGGGTGAGGGTGGGGTGAGCAGGGAGAAACAATGAATGAATGGAAGTCCAAAACCTCTGTAGATGTTCATTGAAATCAATAAAAACAAACAAACAAAAAACTCAATGTATGGGAATGATTGTGTGAAACACAATGTGAATGAAGAAAACTGTGAAATACATCTACATAAATTTTGTATGCAAACCAATATAAAATAAAAATTTAAAAAAAAATGAAGATTCTCACCACTGGACCAATTGTCAACATCAGTATGGATAGTGAAAAGATTGAGATAGTTAACAGTCTTAGTTTACTTGGCTCCATGGAAAACACTCTGAGTAACAGCAGCCAGGAAATCAAGAGATGAATTGCACTGGGAAAGTCAGCTGTAAGGGACCTCTCAAGAGTACTGAAGAGCAACAACGTCAGACTGGAGACTAAGGTGCGCCTGATCTGGGCTATAGTCTTCGCAATTGCGTGCTATGCATCACAGAGTGGACAATGAATAGGGATGATAGAAATATAATTGATGCCTTTGAGCTGTGGTACTGGAGAAGAGTGTTGAATGTACCATGGACTGCTAGGAGAACAAACAGGTTTTTCCTGGAGAGGGTGAAGCCAGAATGCTCCTTGGAGTCAAAGATTCTGAAGCTTCTTTGGACATACTTTGGGCATGTTGCAAGGAGGGACTGGTCCTTGGAGAAGGACATCATGTTTGGCAGAGTGGAGGGGTGGTGCAGGAGAGGAAGACCCTCAATGAGATGGATTGATTCTGTGTTTGGAACGGTGGGAATGAATGTGTTTGAGATGGCAAGGTTGGCACAGGATAGAATGGCATTTAGGGCTCTTGTACATAGGGTCGCTATGAGTTGCAAGGGACTCGATGGTACATAACAACAACATAAAGAGTGGAGGTTAGAATTTAATTGTTAGCTGCATTGTGATGATGAAGACCCACATTGTGGCAATCCAATTAAAGTACACTAATAAATTACTCATAACTTCGCAATTTCATCACAGAGTAAGATAATAATTAGCAATTGAACTCTTAGAATATACCAGGTGTTCTCCTGACTGTTGCTGATAAAATATTGACCTAACTATCAGCTAATTACTTCCATTAAGATTATAGTCTAGCAGATTGGAGTTATAGAAAATAACGTAAAAATCATATTTCTGAGCGATGAAAAATAATAAAGAAAAGAAATAAATCGTGGGGAAATTAAGATATGTTAATGAAACAGATTACAAACTTTAAATTTTAACTTCTGGCCTTATATCTAAAACTCCAAATCAGAAATTACTGTCTTCTGAATGTCATCCTGGGTACTAAAAAGCATAATCTTTAAAGTGGAACATAAAGTAGTTTTGGGGGTTTTATGTCATTAATTGGAAGATATTTCTTAAGGATGGGTCTATCTAGGAGGTGAGAGTGAGAATAAAAAGAGAAGTAGGTAAATACACACCCACATACAGAGTATTAGGGAATATATCTGGTGGCTTAGTGGTAGTGAATTGTGCTGCCAATCCAAAGACTCGTTGTCTGAGCATGCCAGATTGAGAAAGATAAAAATCTCTTCCTGTGTGATTTACTGCCTCTGAAAACCCACTGGAGGGTCAGCTACGGATCAGTTCTCACTCAATGATACCCAATAGCAATAACAACAAGAGTATTTCATTTTAGGGAGATGTGTATATGCATTATTATGTATATGTTTTATAACTAATACTTAATGTGAATTACACCAGAAAAAAAATCAGCATTTCAATTTATGATTTGAGGAAAAAAAAGTCAAGGTTTAGGAATATGTTTCTTAAAGTATCACATTATTATATACATCTCAGACTGATCAAATTAATTTAAAATTAATAGGTTAATCAATCTTTTTAACTAAATAAGACTGAGTTCAGACTTAGTGCTTAATAACAAATATAAAACAAAGTATGTTGGTTTTGTTGTTGTTGTTGTCATTTTACCTGCCATTGAGTCACCTGCGACCCATAGCAACCCTATGAATAGAAGCTCTAAACTCTGCCCTGTCCTGAGCCAATCTCACTAATTCCAACACACTTTGCCCCATTGCCCCAGTCATTGTATCAGTCTATCTCATCCGGAGTCTAACTGTCCTGTGCTGTCATTTCACCCTTCTGAACATGATGTCCTTCAAGCACTGGTCTCTTCTGGCTTTGTGCCAAAAGTGAGACAGAGCTTCAAAATCCTTTTTCTTTTACTTTTCAAAGAAATGAGCAAAGTGGGGGGAGGGGTCAGCAGGGAGAAAAATGTAATAATGAAAGAATGCAAATCCAAAGTCTCTGTAAATGTTCATTAAAATGAATAAAATAAAAAAAAAATCCTGTTCTCCAAGGAGAAACTTGGTTTCCTCTTCTCCAGCACCACAATTCAAAGGCATCAATTTTTCTTCT
>NW_006400000.1:644393-651849 GCF_000299155.1 Elephantulus edwardii
ATCTTTGACAAGGAGATGAAATCAGTGAAGTGGGGAAACGACAGCCTTTTTAACAAATGGTGTTAACAAATAATTTTGAATACCTGGATTAGGCGCCCTCAGTCTCTAGACTGACATCTATACACATATAGACAGTGTTGTTGTTGTTAGGTGCCCTCAAATATGACTCATAGCAACCCTATAAACAAAAGGTGTGAACCCTATTCTAGCCTGTGCCATCCTAACATTTCCTGACACACAAGAATCCATTACAGCTGTCGCTGATCCTCCACCCTTCCCAGCATCATGTCCCTCTCCAATGAATAGTCCCTCCTAGCAACATGCCCAAAGTATGCGAGGGGAAGTCTCGTCATTCCTGCCTCCACAGAACACTCAGCTGCACCTTCTCCAAGACATATCTGTTCATTCTCTTGGCCATCCAGGGGATGTTCAGTGCTCTTCTCCAACACCAAAACTTAAAGGCATCATTTTTTTTTTCTGTCATCCTTATTCATTGTCCACCTCTCAGATGCATAGCAAGTAATCAGAATCAGATGTATCTTAATCCTCAAACTAACATCATTACGCCTTAATAATTTGGAGTGCTACATAACTGTAGATTTTCTCAGTGCAATGTGTCTCCTTATTTCCTCATTGTTGATGACTGCTGATATCAAGGGTGTTTATTATAGCTCCAAGAAAAATGAAGCTATTGACAGTTTCAATTTCCCCTCTATCCACCATGATGCTGCCCATTGGTCCATTAGTGAGAGTCTTTGTTTTCTTGATAATTGAGATACAACCCATATTCAAGCCTGCATTCCTTCCTTGATCTTCTGCAACAAGTGCTTCAAATCTTCCTCACTTTCAGCAAGC
Organism: Elephantulus edwardii; assembly: GCF_000299155.1. Taxonomy (NCBI): domain Eukaryota; kingdom Metazoa; phylum Chordata; class Mammalia; order Macroscelidea; family Macroscelididae; genus Elephantulus; species Elephantulus edwardii. Next base: position 645,249 of record NW_006400000.1, read on the forward strand.
AAGGTTGTATCATCTGTATAATGCAGGTTATTGATGAGTCTTTCTTTAATCCTGACGCCACTCTCCTCTTCAGAGAATACAGCTTCTTGTATAATTTGCTCAGCATACGGAAGTAACTCATGGTTGCTATGATACTAAAAATTGTGATATTGATGTGTCAAATGCAATAATGGTTACCCATGGTGTACAGTGTTTGGTGGAGCTTCCTGATTAAAACAAGCTTGGAAGCAGCAGTAACATCCGCTTCTGAAATAGCTTACCTCCAGAAACTATGAACGTGGAGAAACAATGGAAGTTATACAAGTGTTCAGGTCTCTTGTTCATGGGGTCACCATGAGCCATCTATGACTCAACAGCATTTAACAACAACTATATACAGATTGGATAGGTATGGAGAGAAAATACAACCCCGATACACTCCCTTTTCAATTTTAAACTATGCAGTGTCCCGCTGCTCTGTTTACACAACAGGCTCTTGATTGAGGTATAGACTTCGCACAAGTGCAATTAAATGTTCTGGGATTCAAATTCTTTTCAATGTTAGCCACAACTTTTTATGAGCTGCACAGTCTAATGTATTTGTACTGTCAATAACACATAAATAGACCTTTTTTGATACTCTTAACTTTCAGCCAGCATCTTTCTGACTTCCATCATGATATCCCTGGTGCCATGGCCTCTTCTAAATCCTGCTTAAACTTCTGTCACTTCTCTATCTATGTACTGTTCTTGCCATTTTTTAATAACCTTCAGCACTATCTTGTTTGCAAATGATATTCATTTTTCAACAGTTGCCACGTTCTGTTGGATCACCTTTCTTGGGAATGAGAACAAACATGGACCTCTTCCAATCCACTGGCGAGACAGCTGTCCTCCAAATTTCCTGGCACAGACTGATGAGCATATTCATGAATGCATCTGTTAATTGAAACAAGTAAATTGATATTCGATCAATTCTTAGGTTTACATACAATAATTCATATACATTGTGTTTTATACTTGTACATTGTGTTAATGATTATTATATTTTAGATATTTTAGACTCTTGCAGGTGATATAGTTCAATGATTTCAAAATTGTTCTACAACCTCTTCCCAAGATTCCTTAACATAAGAAAATTCCAGAATAACTTTTTCAAAAAACTCCAAACTATTTGGTTTCTGTGTGAACTGCAGTTTGCAAAAGAGCCTCATAGTTAGTCATCTGAAATTATGAAGTAGCTTGATAACTCACATTTTAGTTTATTTCTTTTCCAGAAAAAAAACATACAGTTTCCTGGAGAAGTTTAATGGCCATTTGATAGAACTAGAACATAAGAGTAAAACTTAAAGATTTTTCTTAACTCTATTTCAAAGGTTGTTTTATTTATTTTTTGGGGGGGAAGGGTTGCCAATCATCTGCATTTATGTATCTTGTTATGTTATAAGAGGAATGAATTAAAACAATAATAATATATATTTTTGGAGGCAGTTTTTGTTTTTATATAAAATATTAAATTTATATATGAATGTATTTTCTTACAACATATTTTAACATAATATTTAGATATTGTGTACCATATTTAATAAATTAAAAAAACCCTAAAGCTCAGGGAAGTTACGAAGACAGTGAAACCAGAGGAGATATGAAATGTCGTCAGTACTATCTGATTTCTGAATCCGTTTCTTTACTTTCAAGTGTAACCACTAAGTTCAGTGGGTGGTGTTATTCTTTGGATAAGATATAAGCATGAATTATATTTCTATAATTGTTTGGAAACATGTTAGGATTATCTGAGTTCAACCTTCTATCTTTTAAACTATCCCCCAATGTACTTGGAAAGTGTTGTCTTCAATTAGTGGAACCTCTGTAATAAGCTCTATCACATACTCTATTAAGGAAAAGAAAGTAACTCCTTAAGCAATATTTTGCAGATTCTCAGAAAACATAAAGGAAGTCATCGACATTTGAAATAACATTACCATTTAAAGTGAAAACGAACTTACAGCTTGATGATTCGCCCAACGTCAAAAGGTGATATTGCTCACAGGAAGCATTAACGTTGACTAGCAAGCTCATCACTCATAAATGAACTAAAGGATTGCACAGTCAGATAGATCAGAAGCCCTGGTGAGACTCGTCAAGCCAAGTGATGAAGCAGTAGAAATCAGTGGGAAGTAGTGAGAGACACCAGAAGGGAAGACACAGCCATCTGGCCTATGTGATGCCTGCCCCATCTCCCATAACTGCAGCTGCCTGGGGAGTGATTTAAGTTGAAAAAACTTTGGAGAAGGAATCTGGGTAAGTAAAAGTTCACTGTCATTATGTAAGGTCTCCACTTTCTGGTCAGTGGCTTTGTGCCTTTGAAGGGTTAATGATGCAGTAACACCTGGCAGCAGCACAGGTGTGGGATGAGGAATTGGTACCAAGAGTAAGGTCAGACGTAGGGAGTGTGTACAGAGAGTCCAAAATTAACAGAGCAAAGGGAAAAGGGGGTAGCGGGGCGGGGAAACAAACCACAATATGGTAGGCAGTTTGTTTTCTGTGGCAGGAGTTAGAGTAGGGCGAACTGAAGTTCAGTTGCAATGGTTATAACTCTAAGACAGGAGTAGGATCAAATAAGTTTATTGTCAACCTTAACTTTTAATATCCAGCATATGAGATAGAGATTATTATCATACTTTATGTGAAGTAAACATGACTTTTCTAAGTAGTGTTTCTCAACATTGGCACTTTTGACATTTAGGGCAGATATTTTATTTCTTGTAAGAGACTATTGTGCCTGCAGGATATTTTTACAGGATTCATGCCCTCTGCCCAATGTATATATCAACAGAATCCTCTTAGAAACTTAACAGCTTTAAAACGACTCCAAATATTTGCCCTGAGAATATAATCATTCCTAGTAGAGGATCAATTATTTAGGACATCTCAACAAATGGACAAACTCTTCAACCAGAATTATATTGCACAGCCATATCTAATCGGAACATGATGATATTATTTACTCTAATAAAGTATTCAGACATTGGGACAGTTCAGTAGGGCAGCAAACATCAGTGTAACTATACTAAAGACATGTATACTCATCCCCAGGGCTTGACCTTTATAGTATATGATTGAAGACTCATTTACAGGGTAAATCAGCTTAACATTACCTCCCATTGACCTTTTCTTTCCTAAAAGAAAAGAGACAGTTCTTTGAGATACAATGTTGTTGTTACTTGGTCAGCCTCATGTTGATTTTGACCCATAGTGAGCTCAAGTGATAGATTTGCAATACCCCTCATAGAGTTTTCTTGGGTGTAATCTTCATGAGAACAGATCATTAGAGCATTGCCCCAGAATCTGTGGGTAGGTCTGAACTGTCAACCTTTCATGTAGCTGCTGAACACTTCATTGTTTTTCTACCAGTTGTCTTTTCAGACATGATTACATTTATCTTAATTAGGACTCTCTCTCTCTCCTCCCCCCTTTATCTCTCCCTCCTTCTGCCACTTTAGGCCTTCAAGTGTTTTAAGAAAAGAATGTATAGCTCCATATGTGTGTAATATGCAGACGGTAGCCCAAACAAGATGTTAATATTATATTATTAATCTGAAAAATATCAAAAAATCATACTACTTTCCTGATTTAATAAAATAAATTTTGTAATTGTACATGGTAAAGAATCTTCTATGACTTGTACATAATTTTTAAAATTTTCCTTGTTCCCAAAACTTCCTGAAAAACCATTTGAGGTCACTTCTTTGGTTCACTGAAATTCAGAAATTTCTATGTTCTAACACATGAGCCTTTCAGCACAACAAGGTGAATCTGAAAGAAACAGTCAAAATACACTCAGCGCAATGTGTAAATAACCTGCCATATGGAGAAACGTTCAGAGGAGAGAAATGTATTTCTGCTGATACATGTTGTTAGGTGTCATTGAGTCAGCTCTGAGCCATAGTGCTCTTATGTACGTTTAAAGAAACAAAACAACTTTCCAGACTGGGTGCCCTCCTCACACTCTTTGATTGTTGCAGCCTCTGTCTCAGTCCATTCTCTCTCTGTTTTTGTTTCCCTGATCTACATCTCTCCATAAAGGAATCCTGGCAGCATACTTCAAAACCTAGCAGGCTGTTTATCAAAAGTTTGACAGTTCAAATTTCCCAGTCATTCCTTGGGGAAAAGTCTCATCCTGTGAAAATTTGCATCCGCTAAAACCTGATGGAAATAATTTTGAACTTGGAACATCTAAACAACAGAAACTTTAATTGATAGACATGATAACCGTCTACAGAAATGTGTACCTCTTGGAAATACATGAAACAACTCTCGCCACCATTTCTTCTAAATTGCATTGTGGCTATATTTCTCCCAAGATAGATTTATGAGTTCTTCTGGTAATCCATGGGGCATCAATATTCATTGTTAAAATCATAATTTATGGGTAACAATTCTAATTTAACCCACTTATTTATTGTACAGTTTTCATGTGCATTTAAGGTAATTAAAAATACCAAGACTTGACCAAGGTGTATCTTAGCTCTCGGAGCCTTTTTTTAAGAAGAAAAGGCATTTTATAAAAACTTTCTAACATCTTAAAGATTCTCTGGATAGAACATTTGCCCTTTGAAATTTTGATCTGATGGCTGCATCCTTCCATAGGAAGTGATTTTGGATCCAAGTAAATTGTTGACAACTTCAATATGTTCTCCAGTTCTCGTAATATTGATAACAAGTCCACGTTTAAGGATGTTTATTGTTTTCATCATTGATCCTCAGCTATAAGGGCTTCAGGTCTTCTTTAGCCAGCAAGATGATGTCATTTAGATATTGGAGGTTGTTAATGAGCCTTTGTAAAAGACCAGTACTCTCTATATTCCCACATCATCCACAATTTTGTCTGTAGAATCCTTCCACATTGTAACTCTAGGCTTGTCTTTATTGTTAGAATTTCCTTTCCTCTTCAGTTCTTTCCACTTGAAGAATGTTTTCTTCCCTTTTGGTTTTCTAACTTCAAGTCTTCCAACATTTCATTATAATACTTACTTTATCTTAGTTGACATTTAGAAATTTTCTTTGCTCTTCCATTTTATTTAGTTACTACAATTAAGAGTAAGTTTCAGAGTCTCTTCTGCATTTATTTATCAGAAGAGTGAGAAGACAATACATAGTTAAAACTCACAGCTGTCAAATAGGTTCCAGCTTATTGTGACCCTTCAAAATGTTCCTGAAATTGTAAACCTTAGAGGAAGAAATAGCCTATCTTTCTGTCTCAGAGGAATTCATGGATTCAAATTCTAGACCTTTCAGTTAGGAAATCAACACATTTAAAAAACAAGTCACAGAGTTCCTGATATACAGATGGCATCAGAGTTTGAGCATATCAGAGATGGTGAGATTGGCACAAGATAGGGCAAGGATCAATTCCATTATTTTTAGGGTTGCTATGAATCATAGTGGTCTCGATGACTCCTAACCAACACTATAACACAGTTTAAAATGTAGAATAAATTAAGTGTAAGCATTGGGTAAAAATTTAAATGAAGTACCCTCATTTAGTCAGTGAAAATTGTAGAATTAGTGTAATTATAATTTCTTTTTATAGGAATAATAATTCAATAACTTGCAATGAATATTGTTGTTGTTAAATACCTTTGAGTTGGACAACTCATAATGATGTTCTGAATAACAAATCTGAACTCTGTCCTATCCTGTATCATCGTCATCATCTCTGACACACTTGAGCCCATAGCTCCAGTCACTGTGTCAATACATCTTATTGAAGGTCTTCCTCACTTCTTCCTCTCTTTTGCCTACCCTTTGTCTCTCTAAGCATGAGGTCCAAGGAATAGCTTCTTCTAGCAACATGCCCAAAGTAGACTAGACAAGGCTTTGTCATTCTTGCTTCCAAAGAGCATCCACGTAGCATTTCTTTCAAGACTTTCAATTGGAAGAGAGAGAGAGAGAGAGATAATTGATAGATAGATAGATAGATAGATAGATAGATAGATAGATAGATAGATAGAGGTATATTGCTGTTGTTGTTGTTATGTGCCGTCGAGTCACCTACGACTCATAGTGACCTCATGTACAACAGCCTTAAACCCTGCACTATGCTGTGCCAATCTTATTGTCCCTGAAACATCTACCTCCCTTACACCAGTCACTGTATCAGTCTCATCGAGGAGCCTCCTCTCTTGTGCTGTCCCTCCACTCTCCGAAGAATGACATCCCTCTCCATGGATTGGTCCCACCTTACAACATGTCCAAAGTATGTCAGACAAAGCTTCAGAATCCTTGCCTCTAAGAAGCATTCTGGTTTCATCACCCTCTCCAGGACAAACGTATTTTTCTCCTAGCAGTTCATGGTATATCCAATAATCATCTCCAACAAAACAGCTCAAAGGCATAAATTCTCCTTCTAATATCTTTAGTCACTGTCCAGCTTTCTGCGATAGATAGACAGATAGATAGATAGATAGATAGATATAGATAGATAATATAGAGATAGATTCTGAGATAGATTCTTATACAGATTCTAATATATATTCTGATACATATATTTTCTGATTAAGAGATATAAATGTTGTTGTTGTTGTTATGTGCCATCGAGTCGCCTGCGACTCATAGCGAC
>NW_006400000.1:654812-670904 GCF_000299155.1 Elephantulus edwardii
ATATATAGATATATAGTTGTTGATTGCCGTCAAGTTGAGCATGACTCATAAGCGACCCTATGAACAAAAGGCCTGAACCCTCTCTTTATCTATCATCTTTTCTCAAAGTTTACAGAGTTTCCAGAGGCATGATGCTTAGGAAGTTGGGGTGTGTGTGTGTGTGTTTGTGTGTGTCCGTGTGTGTGTGTACACAACTGGAGCTCTGATGTCTTAGTGGTAATGAGTTATACTAACAATTCTAAAGCACGCAGTTTCAATCCCCCAGTTATAGTCAGTGGAAAGAAAATGAGCAATCTCTCCCTATGGAGTTTACTGCTTCTGAAAATTCACTGGAGGGTCTGTTATGAGTAAATTCTGACTCAACTGTACACAGCAATGACAAATACACATATACATGTATTGCTGAAGCCCAAACTGTATTTAATTTTTTTAGAAAATCTTTCATTATCTCTTTAGCATTCTCTGTTTCTCTCTGCCTTTCTCCTCCCAGCTTCCTACACCCTTCATTGTTTAAAGAAAAGGAATTCTACATAAATTATAGTTCCATTTATGCAGTTTGTAGATATGCTCGTCAACTCAGGAAGTTAATGTATAGTAATATACGATTAATCACATCAAGGTATGTTATGGGAAGTTTTTAAGACACAGTGTAATAATTATTGGATTGTGATGATTGATTCTCACCACATTTTCATTCTTTTCTTACAAGGGAAATATTTGAAGTAATCTCCAATGCTTACTGACTGTAAAATGCAGGATTACAATTGATTTTGGGGAAATCAATGTAGGTAGACACATTTTAAACTACCTCCTGTATTTGTCCATAAAGTTTCCTGCCGACTTAGGTGCACAGAATTTGGGAAGTCACTACTACTTTGAAAGACTGGAAATCATCTAACTAGAAAAAAGCCTGACTTGAGAATGACTCCGTGACTTCAAATCCATGTCCCACCTCCTCCTTAAACTGATGAATGACTTATGACGGTCGTTTATCATTTCTTTTATCAGGAATCAACACCACTTTGCTCATCTCCAATACCTGTTTCAGAAATAGAGATTCATATGTATGTCAACTGTAGCCGACTGCCAAGGAATAGAGGTCATAATGGTTAACCATCACTTGTAAAGAGAAATTACTAGTTTTTATAAGATAAACATGAGCTAAAGGAAAGAGGCAAGACCAGCTTCAGGAGTTCTCTCTCAACACTGAGGCTTTCAACACACATCTTTGGTGGCCCTTTTTTTGAAAATACATGGGGTTTTGCCTTTGCAAGTAGATAATATAATAGAAAGAAAGAGAAGAAATAATAATAATAACAACAACAACATAACATCATCTTTAAATATAAAAAGAAGTTGCTACTCATGCTTTGAGTGTTTGCAGAATTTACCAAGGCAACTGGATAGGTCACAAGATTCTTTGATCAAGTTTCAAGCCATTCAATTATAAAATAATATTAACTTCAATCTACCAGTATTGGTTTTTTATAAAAAGAGTTAGGATATTCATGTATCTTATAAAATTTAGTACACATAACATATTCAATAAATGAGCCTATATTGATATCCCTTCCTAAGACTTATTACTGGTAAAGGTGGCTTATGACTACTTCAAAATTATTAATCAATATTGTGAACTCACTTTTTCTGGTCTGATACTGTGTTTTAGAAAATGGCCACATCTTTTTAGTAATAATGGCTTAGTGAATTATCACTCATGTTATTCCCCAGTTTGAGATGGAAAATGCTTGTGACTGCCTTTTCCTACTAATTTAAATAAAAGTGACTTTTATACCCGTTTACCTGCCCCAGGTTTTAATCTCCAAAGGGGTTTGCATCAGACTTCTTTTTTGTGCTGTGTATTAATCTATTTCTCAAGCTTCTGAATGTGGTCAAATATTGTTCTGGTTACTTGATGTTGACAATTTGATGGAATTAAAGCAAAGTTAATTGTTAGTGAGAAAAGCAGAAATTCGCCCACGTTTTCACCAGTACAGGCCCCTGAAATGCGACCTCAGTCACATAACCTCGAGTTTAAATGTATGACTAGTACTTCACATAGACTTCAAAGGGAGTAGGAAACCAGTACTTGATAAGGAAAACATTGATTTTCTTTTTCCAAACCTCTTACAATAAAATGCACTCTCTTGTTTCTCTCTTGTCCTACAACAGCACAGTTGGCTTAAAGGCCTAGATGGATTTTTTTTTCTCCTATATAATAACAACCACATCTTTCAAGATCAAAATGCCATTGCACCTCATCTTTGAGGAAAAAAAAAAACACCAAAACAGTTCCTTCTTTGATTCCACAATCTTTTATCTTGTTGGCCTTTTATCAAACTGCTCCTTCTACCTGCTACCCAAGTTATCTGATCTCAATCTTCCTATTTCAAGTGATACTTTTTCTGAATGTTGTACTTTTAATCTAAGAGGAGATACTCTCAGTCAGCCCTTTTCATACAACTGTGGTTCTCATTTGGATATTGTTAATGCAGCTATCATTTTACTTCTAAAAATTAACATTATTTTCATTATTTAATTAGGTGAATGTAAAATTAATAACATTCTTTTTTTAAAAGCCTAATGAACTGCTATCATAATTTGGTAAAATTTATTTCTCATTATAAATTTTTTCATTTTTAAAACTTAATAGTAAACTAAACAATTTGTTATGTACATACTGTTTTATACTTTGCAAAATGTTTTCAAATAGGTCGATTCATTTTATTCTGGATACAAATTGGTAGTGCGTGGAACAGGTTAATATCCCTGTCTTTAAAAAAGTTAAGAGACTCTGAGTATTGCACTAGAGAGCCAAGAATCCCAAGCAAAGGGAAGAAATCAAGATATTAAGGAGGTGAACAGAAGATTTCAAAGGGCAGCACAGGAAGACAAAGTATTAAAATAAAATGCACACAGAGGCAAAACTTGCTCAGCATTTCTGAAGCTGAAGGAAATGAAGAACAAATTCAAGCCTCAAGTTTCAATACTTAAGATGCTTTTGACAGAATACTAAATGATTCAGGAAATATTAAAAGAAGATGGAAAGAGTATACAGAACCATTGCACCAAAAGGAATTGATGAACACAGGATAATTTCATGAAATAACGTATAAACAAGAACCTGTGGTAATGAAAGAAGTTCAAGCTGCTCTTAAGGAATTGGCAAAAAGCAAAGCCACAGGAACTGATGGCATACTGATACAGGAAGTGATGCTATATTTCAACTAACAGATGCTATTCTAGATGTGCTCAACAATTTGTGCCAAGAAATCTGAAGGACAACCACCTGGCCAACTGACTGGAAGAGATCTATGTTTATTCCCATTCAAAAAAAAGGGATCTGACAGAGTGTGGAAATTATCAAACAATGTCATTACCATAACACACAAGCAAGATTCTACTGAAGATTATTCAAAAATGACTGGAACAACACATCAACAGAGAACTGCCAGAAGTGCAGGCGGGGTTTAGAAGAGGCCATGGTACTAGGGATATTGTAGCTAATGCTGAATGGATCTTGGCTGAAAGCAGAGAGTACTAGAAGAATGTTTATCTGTGTTTCATTGACTATACAAAGGCATTTGACTGTGTGGACCACACCAAATGTGGCTGACTCTAAGAATGGAAATCCCCAAACACTTGATCGGTGTTTATGCAAAATCTATACTTGGACCAAGATACAGACATCAGAACAGAGCAAGGGAACACTGCAGGGCTCAAAATTAGGAAGTGTGTATGTCAGATTGTGTCTTATCTCTGTACGTTTTCAATCTATATGCGGAATAGATTATCCAGGAGGCTGGACTCTATGAGAAGTGTGGCATTAGGACTGAAGGAAGACCCATCAACAATCTGCATTATGCAGATGACACAACCCTGCCTTGCTGAAACTGAGGAGGACCTGAAGCACTTTCTGCAGAAGATCAAGGACTGCAGCCTTCAATATGGATTGAAGTTCACTATGAAGAAAACAAAGATTCTCACTACTGGGCAGATTGACGGCATCATGATTGATGGTGAAGAGATTGAGATTGTAAATGGCTTTAGTTTGCTTGGCTCCACAATCAACATTCTTGGCACCAGAAGCCAAGAAATTAATAGACGTAATGTGTTAGGAAAGTCTGCTTTCAGAGACCTCTCCAAAGCACTGAAGAACAATGATGTAATTCTAGAGAGAGGTGGACAATGACTAGGGATGAAATAAGAATTGATGTCTTTGAGCTGTGGTGTTGGAGAAGAATATTGAATATACCATGGGCTGCTAAGAGAATGAACAGGTTCATCCTAGACAGGGTTAAACCAGGCTGCTCCTTGGAAGCAAGGATTCTGAAGCTTTATCTGACATATATTGGATATGTTGCAAGGAGGGACCAATCCTTGGAGAGGGACATCATGCTTGGGAGGGTGTAGGAACAATGCAGAAGAGGAAGATCCTCAATGAAATGTGTTGATTCAGTGACTGGGATAATGATGGTAGATGTGTCAGAGACAATAAGATTGGCAAAAGATAAAGCAGGGTTTAGGGCCATTGTACATAGGGTCACTTTGGGTAGCAGGCTCATACTCAATAGCACAGAACAACAACAATATGATACATTCAGACATTATATACTATTATGCAACATTATGAAACAATGAAGAATTCATAAGACATTATAAAAGGGTACTCAGGTACAAAATGACAAATAATATATGACTACTGTTAAAAGAGCTAGAGAAAGTTTTACATGCAAAATTATTCTAATATAAGCCACCAAAGAGCAGGAGGTGAAAAAGTAGAAAATTGTCCATGAACTAAGACAGGAGAAGGAAAAGACAATATGGACTAATGAATCAACAATCAGTTACTGTATGTATTTAATTGATGGAATAAATTGTATATGAATGATTTATGCAGGATTAATAGTAACTACAAGCAATATCTTTGGTGGTTGTAATTGTTGTTCTTGTTAGGTGCCATCGAGTCACCTGCAACTTATAATAATCCTATATATAATGTCTCTGAATCCTGCTGTATTCTGATCCAATCTCACTATCTCTGACATATCTACCCCTTTTACTGTTGTCTCTGTGTAAATCCATCTCATTCAGAGTCTTTCTCTCCTATGCTATCATTTCACCCTCTCAAATATGAAGTCTCTCTCCAAGGACTGATCCCGCATGTCAAAATAGTATGTTCTATATGCTTCTCCAGCACCACAATTCAAAGACATTGATTCTTCTGCTATCATCCTTAGTCATTGTTCAACTCTATGATGCAAAGCAAGTAATTGCAAAGACCATGGCTTGGATCTGATGTACCTTAGTCTCTAGACTGATATAACTGTCTAGCAACAGTAAATAAAAAGACATATTGCCTTGGGAAAATATTATATCAAGGAACTGCCAAAAGAAAAATCTATCTAGGAACAAGTGAAATCAGAGGAAAAGATGCTGAAAGTTCAACATCTTGTCAGGAGAAATCATTCCTGACAAAAAGACAAAATAATGCTGACAAGAGTCAATTAAAGAGAGGAAAACTCTCAAGATGAATTAATATAGCAACTATAACAGTAAATCCAAGGATGGTGGAGATCATGAGAATAGCACAAGATAGAGTCACATTTCAATCTATTGTCCAAAAAAGCAAAATGAGTGATACCTAATTACAACAGCAATAATGATTATACCTACAGTATGTTGATGGCCTTGAATATTGGATTTCAAAATGCAAGAAAAATGTAAACATGGGATTAGGAATTGTCCAAATAATCAGTAAATGGAGCAACTCCAAGAGAAGAAAAAAAAGCAGCGCAATCTTCTGTGCAATTTACAGTCTTAGAAACTAGATGAAAGCTTAGCTATGAGTCAGTTACAACCTGACAAGAAAAAGTTTGAGTTTTGGATTTTGGGGTATTTTTTTTATCATATTATCTTTTTTTCTCACCTAGTGCTTGACAAATTTTGGTTAGTAGTTCCACAGCTCCTACTGAAAATTTTTGGAAGATTAGTTTTGAACTCTGAACTCCAGTATTATACTATTGGTTTATGTGTTTCTCCCTGCAACTTGATATTTAATTTATTTCAGTAAAAACTTTGCTTTTGTTCACTCAGTTATCACACGTACAAAAGTTGAATAATAAGATTGGAAAAAAATTTAGAAATCATTTTAGCTAATATCATGACTTCACAGAGGAATCCCCAGGTTAACCAGCCCATGCATGGAGATAGATGATTCCTTTGAACTTCAGTTACATCCTAAACTGGAAATATATTTATTTTCTGAGAGATCCAAGACAAAGAATATTGAAAGTCATGTTATTCCTCTGTCTTATCTCATTGACACCAAAATGAAACTGACTCATAACTAACCATCAAGGAGATTTTCCAGGCTATAAATCAAGTGAGAAGAGATTGCTTATCTTTCTCCCTCATAGTTCCTTGTGAATATTTCTCCCTCATAGTTCCTCGTGAATTCAGATCCCCAGAAAGAAGTGACTTTTTTAAGTTAGCAGCACAATTCCCTATAAGTATTCTAAAAGAGGATATTTGACAAATGTAGAGATACTCAAATCTTACATCTCCCACTATCTTTTATAACTCTTGTATTCTTTGTTATTGTTATTATTAAGTTCTATTAAGTGGATTACATCTGAACATCAAGAAAACAAAAAAATTCTCACCTCTGAACCAAAAGGCAACATCGATAAATGGAGAAAAGATTGGGATTGTGAAAAACTTCATCTTACTTGGATCAACAAACAATACACTTGGTACCAGCAATCAGAAGGTCAGGAGACATATTGCTCTGATAAAGCCTGCAGTCAGTGAGCTCTCCAAATTATTGAGTAACAGTGATGGTAATTTCAAGTCTAAGATGTGCCTGATTCATGCTAAAGTCATTTCAATCACGTTTTTACACATTTGATAAATGAACAATCAATAAAGATAATGAAAGAATTAATGCCTTTGAGTTATGGTGTTGGAGAAGAGTCCCGAATATCCCATAGGCTGCCAAAAGAACACATCCATATGTCTTGGAGAAGGTGGAGGCAGAATGTTCCTTTAAGGCAAAGATGAAAACTTCATCTCAACATACTTTGGGCTAGGAGAGACTGTTTTTTGGAGAGGAACATCATGTTTGGAAAGGTGGAGTGACAGGCAACCAGACAGATTGAAACTGTGACTATAGAAATGGGTTCAAGTGTGTCAGATTTTAAGGGTGACATAGAATAGGAAAGCATTCAGATTTGTTCTTCATAGGGTCACTATGAGTTGTATTCAACTTGATGGCACCTAACAATATGAAAAACAACATTAAGAGGATTTGGGATAAAACTTATCCAACATGGGTGAACCTGCTGGTATCTGTAACAGGAGTGGCTTAGCTTCCTGTTGTTGTTGTGTACAACTGATTTGTAATTGATCTATAATTGATTCCCAGTGGAATTTTAGAAGCAACAAATTACACAAAAGAGAATTGTTCAATTACTTATCATTTGGAGGAACCAGTCCTTGGAGAAGAACATCATGCTTGGAAGGGTACAGGGAGATACAGGGGAGGAAGACACAGGATGAGATGCATTGACTCAGTGATTAAAGAAAGGGGATTAGGTCTGTTGGAGAGGATGAGATGGCTCAGGATAGGGCAGGGTTCAGAGATAATATACATAGGTTTGCTATGAATTACAGGCAACTCAGTGACACATAAGAACAACAATCCAGAAGCCACCACAGTAAGAAAAATTGGCAGATAAATAACAAAATATCTAATTAGACTCATTAAAAATAAAATTCTATTTTAATGTATTGTTTAACCAATCAAATTTTTACTTTATCAATATATGTTGTATAGAATCATTTCTTACTCTTAAGGATGTGTTTGCAGTATCCCATAGTCGATATAATTAAAATCATCATTCTCTGCCCACATTTCATTTAATTATCACACTCATTGTTCTTCTTCAAGGTAAATTACAATTTAACATATGGAAAACAAAAATCTTCACCACTGGACAATTAGTCAACATCATGAGATGGAGTAAAGACTGAAATTCTTAACAATTTCATTTTACTTAGTTCACAATCAACACTCTTGGTATCAGCAGTCAAGACATTAAAGAACAAAACAAAACAAAACAACAAAGACCCTAACCCACAAACCAGGTTACATTGGAAAAATCTGCTGTCAAGAACATAACTCTCTAAAGTACTAAAGAACAGGGAAGTCATGGTACTTTTAATTGTTGCCTATGTATTCTGAAAGTGGAACAATGAACAAAGAAGTCTCAAGAACAATTGATAATTTTGAGATGTGAAGTTAACAAAGATTATTGAATACAATTTTACACTGAAAGATCAAACAAATCTGTTTTGGGGAAGTATGACTAGAATTCTCTTTAAATACAAAGAAGACAAAACAACTATGAGATATAGTCTCACTCCAGCAACAATAGCAGTGTTCAACAAAATAACAAGCAACAAATGCTGGCTACTGGCAGGGTTGTGGAGAGACTGGAACCATTATTCACTGATGGTGGGAATGTAAAATGGCACAACCACTATGGAAGACATTCTGGCACTTCTCAGAAATTTGGAAATGGAAATACTATTTGACTCAGCAATTCCACTACTCGGAATATACCCTAAAGAAACCAGAGCTGCCACCCAAACAGGTATATTCACACTTACGTCTGTTGCCAGGCTGAGAAGATGAGTGAAAGATCTGGATTTTGCTAAGGTGTGGTTTCTTGTTTGGAACTGGGACTAGGAAGTGGCTTTTGTTCACAACAGGGCATGACCTAATTGGATTTGGTCTTGTATTTACAAAGGCTTTTGGGCCCTCAGGCCTTCTGACTTTGGGCCTGTTTATGGTGGAGCTCCCAAATTAAACAGGCTTGGAAGCAGGAGTGGCATCCACTTCCAAAATAAGCTTGTGTCCGGAAATTCTATGACCTTGAAGAAAAGATGAGAGTTTTGTATTCAAGAATTTCATTCACAGGATCACTAAGGGTCATCTACAACTTGACAGTACTTAACAACAACAACAACATGTTTATTTCTGCGTTATTCCCAATAGCAAAGAGACAGAAGCAACCCAAGAGTGTATCAACAAATGAATAGACAGAAAACTATGTTATGTTCACACAACCGAATACTACACAGCATTGAAAAACAAGGAACTCATAAAATATTACACAACATGGGTGACCCTGGAGGACAACATGCTGAGTTAAATATGTTAGTCACAAAAGGATAAGTACTGTATAACTTCACTGTCATAAAACAGGACTTTTTAAAATGGGTGTTGGGAGGAAAATGAGAAAAGAGGAAATAAACAATGACACTGGATTGGAACACATACAAGAAAGAGCTGCTTAAAAGGAATATATGATTAGGCATGATCTGTATGACAACAGTCCAGAATAAGAGGAACATAGCAAAGTGGACTTGGGTATGGAGGAAATTATGCAACAATGATTGTTTGTGGGTTTTTTTTAAGTGAACTGAGTGGGGTAGGGAGGAAAATGTGCAACAATGAATGAATGAAAATCCAACTTCTCTGTAAACTTTCATTAAAATCACAATAAAAAGTAAAAAAAAAAATAAATAAACTCAAGGATGGTGAAACTTACTCAAGGATGGCTCACATACTTTGAACCTGTTACTAGGAGGATCAAGATATTGTGATGGGGAAGTAAATTGTTGTTGTTAGGTGTTATCCAATTGAGTACCACTCATAGCAAGGGTACAAACAACAAATCTGAACCTTGTTTTACGCTATGCTATCTTCATCATTTTTGATGTAACTACAGCCTATTTCTACAGTCATCATGTGAATACATCTGGTTAAAGATTTTCCTTAAGTTCACTGACTCTCCACTTTTCCAAGCATGTTTGTCCCTCTCCAAGGACTATTCTTTCCTAATATCATGGCCAAAGGATGTGAGACAAAGCATTGTCATCTTCTCTGAAGGGGTACTCTGGCTGCACTTTTTCTGACATATCAGGGTTGTTAGGTTTGTTTTGGTTTTGTTTTTTTCCTTTTGGTAGTCAATGGAGTATTCATTACTCTTCTCCAACACTACAACTCAAAGGCATCAATTATTTCTTCTGTAATTATTTTTCAATGTCCATCTCTCAAATATATAGCAAGTGATTTAAAAACCCATGGCCTGGATCAGGCACACCTTAGTCCTCTATCTAAGATCATTTCTTCTCAGTAATTTGGAGAGCTTCCTGACAGCAGACTTTCCCAATGCAATGTCTCCTAATTTCGTGACTGTTGGTATCAAGGGTATTGATTGTGAATCCAACTAAGAGGAAGTTAACAATTTCAGTAGTGAGAATATTTATTTTAGTGATGTTGGGATGCAATCCATATTGAAGCCTGTAGTCTTTGATCTCCTGCAACAAGAATGTCAAATAATCCTCACTTTCAACAAGCAAGGTTGTGTAATCAGCATAATTGGGTTTTGACAAGTCTTGATCAAGAAAGCTATAATTGGGTTTTGACAAGTCTTGATCAAGAAAGCTAGAGAGTCAATGAAACAGCTGAAGACCTTCAACAATATGGATTAGCACAGTGATTGTAACAATGGGCTCAAGCATGTAGAGGATTGTGAATATGGTGAAGGATAAGACAAGATCTCAGTCTGTTATTCATAGAGCTATTAGGATGATAATTCATTAGCACCTAACTGCAACAATAGCATATCTTTCTTTAATAACAACAAGTAAAACAGCCTAGGTTATCTGCTTTCTAACCTAGAAGTTCTTTGGTAGTTTTCTCCTGACCACAGATCCAAAGAGACTAGGAAGAACACATCCTTCTACTTTTTAGCATAGTAGACAAATGATTTAGCTGCAATGACACAGCCTCCTGGAAAAGCGGAAAATTCTCTCTACGACCCCAGAGGCCAACCAAATCAATAACCTTTCATTCATGCCAGCAACAAAGAGAAAATAACAGATTATCCTTTCATAAATTATTATTTTCATACTTCCTTTTCAAAAAATTCATCTGGAATTATATTCCCGATCTTCTATCTGCACTGAAGCTGGTGCCAAAAGAACCAAAAAAAGTACTGTAAAAATCTTCAGAGAAAACTTTTATTTCTAAATATTTATAGGACATAATAACAAGAAAGTGTATCTCATACATCAGCCAGAGCTATCATATGTTATTTTCAGGTACCTGGGATCCAAATAAATGCTGGAGAGTTCAAGAGAAGGAAGCATAGGTTAAGGATACCCAGAAACATTCTCCGTTGGGTAGAAATGATGTTTTCCACATCCTATTTTAAAACTATTTCTCAGATGCACAACAAAGGTAATGGTAAAGAAGAAGAGGCCAGAACTAGCTATTTTCCTGAGCAAAGCATCATATTTTCATTAATGCTATAACATCAGAGGTAACATTTTTACTGCATTCTCTCTTTGAAACACTGTTGCTCTCAGTTCAGTCACATAATTTTGACACTAATCCATGGTGGGAAAACATTAAATAAAAAAGACCTAAGCATAACTTGACAGAAGAATCTGTTTCCAATTATTCTATTTAGTCACACTTTTTTGAAAATAATCCAAGTTATTTAAAGAAGAGATCATATAAGTCTTAGGCTTTTCCTGAAGTGTTTCAAGAACATGCCTCACCTCTAGGTTACAGACTTCTAGGTTTTCTGAAAATTGCTATAATTTCTTGACCAATGTGAGACTCTGTCAAGAAATGTGTTAATAGAGTGGGAATTGTTTCACACCTACTCTCCATATGTCTCGTAAGAAATATTTCTAATTCTGCTCACCCAAACAGAGCAAATAGTGAAATGAAAGTGATTAACTACCTGCAGAATTATCTGCAATGAAATGCTAAAACGGAATCATTTATTCTTCATTTAAAACTCTACCCTAAAAGGTAAGGAAATAAAATCCATTGTCTTTTAGACATTAGCAAAATATTGAAAACACAAGTGCATGTTGGTTTGATTTTTCCCCCTCAGGCTGTACATAATTTTTATTAATCTCTTAGTAAAGATTAATCTCTAATAGATTAATCTCACTGAGCTTCTTCTGTTATAATTAAGCAGAACTTTGTCCCTCCTTAATTCACGAGTAGAGAGAGATAAGAATTAAAATAGCGAAAAAAAAAAAGAAAAAAAGAATTAAAATAGTGATTACATTGGTTTGGTTCTTGTAATTCTCTAACGTGGGCAGAACAACTTCAGATCTCAATTCACTAATCTGGCTCACATAAAGGTTTATCAATCCAAACATTTTTTTTTCCTTTCTTTAAAACAACTGAACAATGTGCCAAGCTGATTCACACAAATTCATGCCCAATCACTACGAACTGTCTTCCTAGTTTCCTTGTCTACAAGGTTGCTAGAAGCCCTTGAGTTTGAGCATACAGAAGAAGCTAGCACACAACCAAGAATACTCAGTATCTGGAGATGAGACGTTGCTTCAGAAATTTTATTTTCAGTGACAGCCACTTAAGTAGTTTCTTTACCTGAAAATTTTTAAGACAAAGTATACTATGCTCTTCTTAATCCAGGTATGCATACATCATAGGATAAAAAATATATATAAAAAATTAAATGTTGATAAAAAACATAAATTTCATACTGATCATAAACTTCTTGATTTCTCAAACAAGTCACAGCATCAATCCCTTTGTCCATTAAGTCTTTTATTACATTGTTAAACTGAAGACATAAACACATAATAAAAACCAGTTCAAAGTTTACATTGTTTTCTAAATCACAATTATCCCTCACGTTTATCTTGCCTATCTACTACTAAGCCATTAGTCAGTGTCCCTAGAGAAACTCTTCAATTTGCCCTCAGAGAAGCAGAATGAAGTTATTTTTAAAATTTGCAATCTTAACAATGTTTGGAAAATAATGTATGTACTGTTGTTGTTTCCTGTCAACTCAAAACTGACCCTCTGGCAGGTTTTCAGAGGTGGTTAATCACAAGAGGAGAGAATGCCTATGCTTCTCCCTTAGAGCAGCTGGTGGATTTGAACCCTGTGCCTTTGGGATTATAGTGCAGCTTCTTGCCACTAGAGCTCAATATATGTATAATAGAAATATAAACTTCAATCAATTAACATCATGTGTGTTTATGTGTGTGAGTTAGACAGCTATTTAAAAGATATAGAATGGAATTTCTTCTATTGTGGGAAATGTAGGATGATAGAACTATTTTTTTTCTATAAATAGTATATCTAGTTAATGCATTACCTTGCTGCAGTAATCTGGGATTTTTTCCATTCATTATCTCATTATCTCATCTAAGGGTGTATAGTATTCCTGTTATCCAAATGAGCAGCAAAATAGAATAAATTCAGAGTTGGAAGCACTTCCTCAAAAAGACAGCTAATTAATTATGTTGTTATTGTTAAGCACCGTAGCGTTGGAGCTGACTCATAGCTGACACTCCGGAGGATTTTTAGAGACAGTAAAACGAATAGGAGGAGAACACCCATTTTTCTCCCTTGGAGCAGCAGGTGCCTTGAATGTGTGCCTTCATTATAGATGATAAAATAAAATCTTGTCTCTAGTTCATGTATCTTTGGCCTGAGGTATTTGTGGGGATTCATTCAGATGTCTGACTGTTTATAGTAAGATTCAGATTGCCTATATTCATGATGAAGGAAGTAAATTCAGAGAAGCAGCCTCTTAGGATGTGCAAAGTAGATTGTGTGTGATCACTAAGGCAAAAGCTGGCCCTACTCAGGCATTTCTCTAACGTACTGTTATTTCAGAAAAGAAGTCATTTTTAGCCTCCTTCCAGATTGTTGAAATAATTAATGACAAAGGAATGAAACTTATGTAAGGGTAAGAGATGCATTTGAAATGGTGAGTGGGGCTAGTAGTAGTAGGGTCCAAATCTGCTTATTTTCAGTGATGGCTAAATAAGATAATGCAAACCAAGATCAGCCCACGGTCCTTCTCTATTGTGTGAAGAAAAGGAATACCTCCGTTCTCCAAACTTTTTAACACTTCTGATGCAAAGCTGTCCCTGTGACAGCACTCTTTGCTTTTCAAAAAGAGTCGAACAATTCATTACAGTGGCCACATAGAACTCATGGACCAAATATTCAGTTTATTAAAGAAGTAACAACATAGACTTTAGGATCAAAATCAACAGCCTACAACTCAGGATCAGGAGCCTTTTAAGCAAGTAGGCAATTTCCCTACTTCAGAGCAAAACAACTATCCCACCTCATCTTGGAAATATAAATGCCTGTTTGGCCTCAGGAGAAGGATGTTTTCACACTCTTGAGAACATGCTTCTCTAGGCCTCCTTAAGACAGGTTCCTCTTGCCTTCTTAAGGACAGATCACTCAGCACAAGCTCCTCTCAGCCCCTTCAAGACACTCTTCCACTCACCAACATAGATGCTTCCACTAGGTCTGGTCTGGATCTCTCATTGTCTTCAGTGTTACAACTCTTAATCATGTTTGTAGGAAGTTTTTGCTATATTTCTCTCACATGCTTTCTATCTTCTCTCTCTTATTTCTCCTTTCAACTTCTTTGTGTCAGGGGGTGGGGGAGACCCAACCTCCTCAGCATCTGACTATAGAGCTGTTAATAACTGATTGGAAATTTCTGAGACTCCGTCTAACATACTTTGGATATTTTATAAGGAGCGACCGGTCCTTGAAGAGGGACATCGTGCTTGGTAGGGTGGAGGGACAGTGCAGGAGGGGAAGGCCCTCTATGAATCAGTGACTGGGGTAATCAGGATGGGTGTATCGGAGATGGTGCTATTGGCACAGGACAGAGCAGCATTTAGGGCTGTTGTACATAGGTCACTATGAGTCGCAAGTGACTCGACGGCACATAACAACAACAACAACAGTCACTCTAAATAGTTCATTAGGTGAAGTTCATTGGAATAGTCACTGTTTATACTTTTAAAAAGGTATTTTTATCGAAGAAATCATTGTTTGCATAAAATTCTGTCATTTGATTTCTGCTCTCATTTCTGTTGCCAAAGCCCGTACTTAATCTTTGTTACCAACTTTTGTATTCTACTCACCAATTATTAGTAGTACATTGTCATTGCGTTTTTATTAAATTTAAGATTGTGAAAATTGGTGGTTGTTGTTTGGTGTCATTGAATCGAGTTTAGCTCATAGCAACTCCATGAATAACAGATCTGAAAACTTTCTTATCCTGTGCCAACCTCACAATCTATAATACATGTAAACTCATTGCTATAGTTATTGTATCAGTTTAACTTGTATTTTTGTTTGTTTGTTTGGGTTTTGTTGTTTTGTTTTGGTCTTTTTTTTCTGTCTGTGTTCATTGTTGTTTAAAAAATATTTAACCAGGGCATATTCTGTAGCCAAAACTATTTTAGGTGCTGAGATAGTTTGTAATCTTGACGTTAAGATGCAATTCATGTTGAAAGCTGCAGTGTTTGATCTTCGGCAGTACGTGATTCCTCTCTTCACTTTCAGCAAGATTGTGTTATCTGCATATTAGGGATTATTGATAAGTCTTCCTGTAACCTCCACGCCACATTCTTCTTCATAAAGTCCAGCTCCTCAAAGAATTTTTGCAGTATACAGGTTGAAAAGGCATGGAGAAAGAATACAACCTTGACTCACTATTCTTCATTTTAAAATTAATATTCCCTTGCTTTGTTCACACTGCTTCTTGATCTGGGTATAGGTTTCACATGAAGTCAATCAAGTGTTCTGGGATTCTCATTCTTCTCAAAGTTAGCCATACGGTATTATGATCAACACAGTCAAATGCTTTTTTGACCATCAAAAGCAAAAGTGGTTAAAATCAACTCTTAATCTTTGGCATTAGTGGTTGGAGCATATATTTGAATAATAGTAGTATAAACTGGTTCCCCTTGTGTGCCTGTGGATAGTATTCTCTCACTATCAGTGTTATATTTTAGAGTACATGTTGAAATGCCCTTTTTTGACAACAAACATGATACTATAACTCCAGTTTTTCATTACTGGAATAATAGATCATAAAATTCCCAGATCCAAAAAACTTCTCCAGTAGGGTAAAAAGGGAAGCCACTGACTGGGAAAAAGTATTCGGTAATAACATATCAGATAAGGGACTTATATCCAGA
>NW_006400000.1:674669-677426 GCF_000299155.1 Elephantulus edwardii
TCTGGCTAAAGGATCACAGCCACCCTGAGTGGGGCAAACCTGGGCCTCCAGGAACCAGGGAAGCCACGCTTGGCCTTGGGTTGAAGGCAGTAGCGGCTTCAAGCCCAAAAGGAGAAGAAGAAGATTTAACAGTACACATACAAAATAATAAAATAAAATATTTTAAAAACAACAAACCCCCAATTTTTAATAGGTTAAAATCACGCATCTTGTGCTTGGTCGTATAACTTTCTGTCCACTAGGCCAAAGTAGCTTTCTCTACTGTTGTTATTGTTAGGTGCCATCAAGTCTTAGATGACTCGTAGCGACCCTATGAATGAAAGACTTGAGCACTGCTAATAGAGTTTCCAGAGGCAACTCTGACAGAAAGAGGGGAGATATATATATATATGAGAATTTATTTTATATAAATTCAATTGGTATGCTCAATAACTAATTTAAGAATGTGAATTATTTGAAGGAGAATGTAGTATCAGGATTGGAAGAAGATACATCAGCAACTCACTTTATGCAGATGACACAACATTACTTATAGAAACTGAAGAATACTTGAAGTACTTAATCATCAAGTTGTACAATTTGAGGGAAATTGAAAGAATCTGTTCTAGAAAACAATGTATTTGAATTTTGTAAATAAATGAGTATAAAAAAAGTCAACTTGGGGATGGTGAATGGAGAAAGGGGGTAAAATATGCAGCAGTGAATGAATGAAAAACTAAATTTCTGTAAACTTTTGTTAAAATCACAATTAAAATAAAATTTTATTTCAAAATAACCTACAGCCATCCATATAAAGTACTTTACAACATCGAGAAACCAAAATTCCTCAGTACTAGATGAACAGGAAACATAAAGATAGATGGAGGAAAGACTGAAGTTATCAGCTACCTATTTTATTTGTATCCACAATAAACACCCATAGTAACTGCAATCATGAACTCAAAAGATGTGGTACATGAGAAAAATCAAAATCTGCTGTCCAGGTTCTCTCCAAAGTGCTAAAAGAGTAATAGTATTGGTTTAAAGACTAAAGTGAACTTAATCACTCATAACTTATGCTATTTTCAATTGCTTCCTTTGCATCTGGAATTTGGACAGTAAATAAGGTTGTTCAAAGAAGAATTAATGCCTTTGAATTGTAGTATTAGAGAATACTATTGTATATCTCCTTGACTCTCAAAAGAACAAACAAATTTATATTGGAGGAAATGCAATGTTATTCAGAGGCAAGGATGGTGGAATTTCATCTCATGTGCTTTGGACATGTTATAATGAGAGACCATTCCTGGGATAAAAATGTTATGCTTGGAAAGTAAGACAATCAGAGAAAGAGAAAGAGAAGACTTCCAGCAAGATAATTTGACACAGTGACTATATTAATGGCTTAGAACATGTTGGAGATTATGCGAATAGCGCAGGATGGTCAAGGTTCGTATCTGTTGTTTATAGTGTCTCTTTGAGGTATTGTCTATTCAACAATGCATAACAACAATACCAAGCCACTCCCTGGCAGAAAAATAGTCTGCTCCCTTTTTAAAATTTTCTTGAATTATTTTTCTGCTTCCTTTTTATGAGCCAGAATTGACTCGAAGATAGTGAGTTTGGTATTTTAGTTGATTGCTCTTTCCAAGTGTGGATTTATAAACTAGGTAAGACCCACAACTGTCTTTGCATAGTAATTCATAGTCAGCTTTCTCAACTATATATTTTATCCTCATTTTACTTGTATTAGTGTATTGAACAATTAATTCCCAAAAGGTTCATATTAATCATGGGACATGATGCAGCCTCAAATCAGACAAAATCAAGTTACTAACACTTTACCCAGAAAAATCTTAATTGCAGAAAAGTTATAAACCTACTGGAATAGAAGCTAGGGAGAAGGATCTAAGAGTCCTCATTACTTGGAGGACAAAATATCTCAAACTGTTTTTACCAAGAATCATGTCAAAAGAAAACATAAAGGAACTCATTCAAAAATAGGTACATTGGAAGAAAAATATAAAAATCAAAACTAAATGCAATGACATAAAGTCAGTTATGACTCAATTCAGTGCTTGAGCATATATAATTTTTTTATTAAAGAACAGAAGATCTTCATTATTTAATTTCTTATTTATCCCCAGTTCAGAAACTGACAATGAATCAAGTTGAAACTTTAAAAGTTATGGTGGGATTATAAAGTGGTACAACCACTATGGAAGGCAGTTTCATTAAAAAAAAACCACACACAAAAAAATAACCCTTAACATAGAAATTGCATACGACCCAGCTATTCCACTGCTTGGAATATACCTCAAGGAAAAGAGAACTGCAGCATAAATGGAAATTTGTACACCAGTGTTCATAGCAGCATTGTTTACCATCACAAGACCATAGAAACAGCCCAAGTGTGCTGCTATAATAATAGAGTAGATTGAGAAATTTTGGTATATGCACACAATGAAATACTATGCAGGATGCAGAAGCAATGATTTTGTAAATCATTATCTAACTTGGGAGGGACTCGCTCAGTCCCATAGAGAAAACACTGCGCAAAATCATTATTGCAAGAGCATGAAGGAGGATGGGGTGTGAAGGGGGGAGAACAGAGGGGTGAGAATGGATGGGGAAGGGAATAATCATAGGGTAACACAATTTGATGAGTGGGAAAAAGAAATGGGAAAGATCTAGTGTGGAAAAACAATGAATATGAACTTTGTAGTAAACCAGGTATTATTGTCATGACAGGAGTCCATAACGAAAGTTGCATAGTGG
>NW_006400000.1:679926-680821 GCF_000299155.1 Elephantulus edwardii
GGAGAGAATGGTGCGGCAATGAAGGAGTGAAAGCCCAGAATCCCTGGGAATGTTCATTGAAACTAATAAAATTTAATAATAATTAAAAAAAACAGTGGATCTGAAAAAAAAAAGATACCATGTGGTTTATATTTGTAGTAGATTAACGAGAAAGAAAAGATTTTTTCTTTTAAATAAACTTGATTTATCTTTATGAAGACACACATACGAAATCCAAGCATCTTTTGTTTCTTTGGGAAGACCTGCATCTACTCACATGCACAACTCCTTTCCTCACTACACCTGGAAGATGTGGCTACACTGAAGTAAAGGGGAGTATGATTGTAATTGTCAGATTCCAAGACATTTACTTTTAGAAAATAGTTTTAATACGTATTTCACACAAGGAACTGACCAAATGCTAATTGAGATGTTTCAACTAATTTGCTCACTGAAAGTATTCACTCGTATATGCCAAGAATATTCAAAGACTCAATGATCCAATATCTGGTGAATTTATTGCAATATATCCATACTTTTGCTCATTCCAAAGAAAAGTTATATAAGAGTATGAAATTTATTCAATTTGTGTGTGAGTATCATACATAAGTAAAGCTTTGCTGAAGATAATTTAAGAATGGTAAGCAGCAGTACGTCAAAGGGAACTGCTGGAAATACATGCTGGATTCAGAAGAAGATAAAATATGAGATGTCTTTACTGATGTCACATGAATATTTCTTGAAAGCAAATACCAGAAAGATATTAACATATTTTTCTTGATTAGTCTGCAGTTAGGGACCTCTCCAAAGTACTGAAAAGCAATGATGTCTCTCTGGAGACTAAGGTGTGTCTGATACAGATCATGGTCTTTACAAACACTTGTTATGCATCAGAGAGTTGGACAATGACCAGGGA
>NW_006400000.1:681985-687162 GCF_000299155.1 Elephantulus edwardii
GAGAGGCCAAAACAAAAGAAAGGATTCAGGAAGTTAAGGAGCTGAATAGAAGATTTCTGTTCAGGTCAGCTCCAGAAGATAAAGCACATTATAATCAAACGTGTCCTTAAAGAAAAAATTAGTTGGTTTACCCTTAAATATATTCTATTTTTATACATCAAATAGCAAAAGTCATACAATCATAAAGAAATATAAATAGGACTATAATCAGGAGAAAAAAATAAAGCATTAAATAATGATAATTTTTGAGAAACATAAGATTTCAAATACATATTACAGAATAGGATAGTGGCAAGAAGCTGTGCTACAATCCTGAAGGCACACAGCTCGAGGTCACTAGCTGCTCTGCAGAAGAGGGGACAATCTCCTTCCGTGAGATTATCTGTGTCTGAAAACTCACCAGAGAGTTAGCCATGGGTTGGTTCCAACTCTACACTACACGACAGTATCAACATGTACTGTCAAGATTTCTTTAATCATATACTTTTTCTTTCAGAGAAAAGTGACTTATGGTGCTGTGAAAATAATCTTTATAGTTATAAGCAAGTACATAGATATTTAGATTGCCAACCATGCCTGGGTCTGCAAGATTTCCTAGACGTTAGGACTTTTGGCTGCTTAACCCAGGACCATGTTGGATAAACAGGGACAAGTAAGTGACCCTAATATTCGTGTTTATGCTCTTGGTGCTTACTTAGCATATTGTAATACTCAGGGAACTTTGGATGATTTAATGATCCTTTCAATATGACTTAAAGTATGCTGCAGTCTTGTTTCATTATTTCTTTACTGAATTCTTAAAGAGATTTTAGATTTTTCAAACAGGTTTAATTTAAGTCCAGAGAAAAATTATACAGAAAGGTCAGAGAATTCATATTTACTCTTGCTGTCCTAATTAGTTATCTTGGAATCAGCTCAGATTTGCGGCTGCAGCCATTGGCTTGAGCATGATAGAGGTAGAAGGATGGTACATAATGCTGTTGTTGTTAGATGTTGTTGAGTCACTTGTGACTCATAGGGACCGTGTGTGCAACACCTCTAAACCCTGCTATATCCTGTGCCAACATTATTGTCTCTAAGACACCTACCCTCATTACCCCAGTCACTGAGTCAATCTATCTCATCGAGAGTCTTCCTCACTTGTGCTATCTCTCCACTTTTCCAAGCATAATGTCCTTTTCTGAGGACATGTCCCTTCTTGCAATAGTGTGAGATTTTCATTCATTTGAAAGCTTGCATCTAGTCTATGTACAAAATCTTCATGGACATAATTAGATGTTGTGGAATTCCCACTATTCACAGTTTTGCCCATAATGTCTTTTGATACTCACAGTCAAACATCTTGGCAGAATCAATAAAACATAATAAGATTGTTCAGATATTTGTCTGCTATTAGATAAAATTCATCTCACCAACTGTATCCCAGATTCCAAGTCCTTTTCTGAATGTAGTTTGAATTCACAGCAGTTCTCTACCGATCTATTATCCGAGTTAGTTTTAAATTATCTTCAGTATGAGTTACCTTGAGTGTTAAATTAATACTGTTCAATAATATTCACATTCTATTAATTTGCATTTTCTTTGGAATGAACATGACTATGAATCTATCCATCAGTTGGCCAGCTAGCTATCTTCCAAAAGTTTTTGGCATGGACAAGTCAACAAGTTCAGGGCTATATGTATTTCTTGAAACATCTAAATTAATAGTCTGACAATTTGTAGGGTGTTGTGCTCTTTAAAGGCAAGGAAGAGGAAGCTTTGTGTCATATTTTTGGTGTTCCTTGGAAAGGGACATCATGCTTGGAAAGGTAGAGAAGGAGCAAAAGGGAGAAAGACACTCAACCAGATGGATTGAAACAGTGATGGTATTAATGGACTCACGTGCACCGGAAGCGATGAGGAAAGCACAGAATAAAACAGAATTCAGATACATAGGACTGCTATGAGTCCTACTCAACTTAAAGGCATCTAACAAGTGGCTGAAGATCAACCAACCATTTTGGTACAGTTACTACGTATTCCTTCCATCTGCTTTTGATTCTGCTTGTGTCATCCAATATTTTGCCGGTAGAATCTTTCAATATTGCAGCTCGAGCCTTCATTTTATTCAGTGCTTTTAGCTTGACAAATGCCAAACTTGTTATTTCCTTTGGTTTTCTAACTTCATCTCTGCATAATTCATCATAACACTTTGTTTTCTCTCTTTGAGAAATCCTTTGAAATCCGTTCAGCTATTTCGTTTAATCATTACTTCTTCTTTAGCTTCTCAACATCTAAAAGCAAGTTTCAGGGTCTTATCTGATGTCCATTCTGATTTCTTCTGTTCTTCTGCCTTTCTTAATGACCTTTTTCTTTCTTTGAGTGTGATGTCTTTCATGATATCTAACAATTTATCGAGTCTAGTTGCTGATGTGCATACAAGATAATTGAAAAAAAATATGCTACATCAGGTACCTTAGACTTCAAAGTCATATTTTTGCTCTTTAACACTTTCAAGAGGTCCTTCGTAGCAGATGTATCCATAGCAATATGCCATCTGACTTCTTAATTGCTTCTTCTATGGGCCCTTACTAGGGATCCAGTTAAAAAGAAATCTTTGTCATCTTCAATTTCTTCTCCATTTACTATTATGTTTCTTATCATTCCAGCTGTGCGGATGAACAGATTTCAATGGATCTTGAAGAGTAAGAATGCTTTAAAAATCAGCCAATGAAACCCTGTGAACTGCATCACACATCAACAGAGTGCAGGACCAAATTACATTTTCTTCTATATATGTTCATTCTGAATCATGAGCTAACTCAACAACACATAATAATAACAGCAAAGATGTATGATTTCAGCAGTGTTTCATGCTTACATGCCGTTTGTATGTCTTCTTTGGTGAAGAATCTAGACAAATCCTTTTCCATCTGCAATATGTGTACGTGTGTGTCTGTGTGTCTGTGTGTGTGTGTGTGTGTGTGTGTGTGTGTGTGTGTGTGTGTGTGTGTGTATAATGGAAATATGGTATCCTGGAGACTGAGCTCTATGAGGAGAAATGTGGGGTCAAGATTGGTGGACGATTTATCAACAATCTGTGTTATGGAGATGACAGAACCCTGCTTGCTGAAACTGAAGAGGACCTGAAGCACCTGCTGCAGAGGGTCAAGGACTGCAGCCTACAATATGGATTGAGGCTCAATGTCAAGAAGAAAAAGATTCTTACCACTGGACCAATTGGTGTCAAGAAGAAAAAGATTCTCACCACTGGACCAATTGGCAGCATCAGGATGGATGGTGAAGAGATTGAGATTGTACACAGCTTTAGTTTGCTTGGCTCCACAGTCAACATTCTTGGCACCAGTAGCCAGGAAATTAAAAGGTGCATTGCCATGGGAAAGTCTGCTGTTAGGGACCTCTCCAAAGTACTGAAGAGGAATGGTGTCTCTCTGGAGACTAAGGTGCATTTGATACAGGCCATGGTCTTTGCAATCACTTGTTATGCATCAGAGAGTTGGACAATGACCAAAGAGGACAGAAGGAGAGTTGATGCCTTTGAGCTGTGGTGCTGGAAAAGAGTATTGAGAATACCATGGACTGCTAGGAAAACAAACAGATTCGTCCTGGAAAGCATTAAACCAGGTGGCCCCTTGGAGGCAAGGATTGTGAGGCTCCATCTAACATACTTTGGACATGTTGTGAGGAGAGACCGGTCCTTGGAGAAGGACATCGTGCTTGGGAGGGTGGAGGGACAGCACAGGAGGGGAAGGCCCTCTATAAGGTGGATTGATTCAGTGACTGGGGCAATCGGGATGGGAGTGTCAGAGACAGTGTAATTGGCACAAGACAGAGCAGAGTTTAGGGTCGTTATGACTCGCAAGCGACTCGACGGCACATAACAACAACAACATATCTAGTATATATACATATATACATATATGTGTGTGTGTGTGTGTGTATGTATATGTATATATAATGTATATAAAATGTATATATAATGTATGCATGATGCATATACAGTGTATATATAGTATATACAGTGTATATATAGTGTATATATAATATATATATAGTGTGTATATATAGCATATATAGTGTATATATGTTTTTTAGTTGCTGACTAACAACAATTCATTTTATTTTGGATTGTTGCTGTTGTTATCTGTCTCTGAGCAGGAACCACTCAGGGATGACCCTGCAGCTAGCTATGAGTTTTCAGAGGCCATAAATCATATGGAATGAAATCTTTCTTCCAGGGAGCAGTTGATGGTTTCAAACCATGTACTTTTGTGATTTCAGCACCGCTTCTTACAACCCCTTTATCAATGAAAACTTTTCAAACATTCTATTCCAGGCTGTCACCTGTCTTTTTGTTTTCTTAACAGTATCCTTCAAAAGTTAATATTTTTAATTTTAATTCATCCTAATTTATAATTTTTTCTCTTTTATAATCAAGAATTTGATATCGAGTCTAAAACTCATTGTCAAAGTAATGTATTTTATATATTAAATATGGCTCTAGAAACATGAGTGCAATTATTAAGTTAAACCAGAATAAACAAACTACAAAACAATATCCTATGTGCTTGTAAAGATAGAAGTGCCATCAATTGAATTGTCTATAATCAGAGGATTGTACTAATTCGTATCAAATTACAACAAAGAATGAAATAACAACAATACAAACACTTCAAAACACAGCTCCATCCTTCCTTCCTACTCAGAATACGTATGTATGTAAGAATATGTAAGTATAGCAAGTTTACAAGTTCAAAATAACAAACTTGACATTCAACATGAAAGATACAGGAGGAATGAAATGTTACAAGTGAATAATTTCATAATGAATGTCATCACTTCATCTGTTGAGAGTGTTGTGAGTTCCAAGATGTATGAACCAGAAAGACAGGCACAGAGACTCAGGTTTCAGTTTGTGCTAATAACAAAGACCAGTTTCAATTAAAATAAGTGACTTTTAGAATTAGGAAATGCCATCTGCAAATCTCCAGAGAAGATATAATGAAAGGCTGGTTACTGAAATCTCATGTTGCATTTTCACTTTTTCTTACTTGGCAAAAAATGAAGTTCTTTCAAAAAGTAGTTCTGAAGGACATAGAGTAGTCCTCAAAATGTGTTGTTGTTGTTGTTGTTATGTGCCGTCGAGTCGCCTGCGACTCATAGCGACCCTATGTACA
>NW_006400000.1:688103-697883 GCF_000299155.1 Elephantulus edwardii
CCCCGCCAGTCACGTGTTAGACCGGGGTTCGAGTCCCCGACGGGGAGCCTCAAAATTCACTTAATTATTTTGTCAGGAATGTGGAAATTTATAGTTATAAAAAGATCAACAATAAATAAAACCAAAATTCTTCACTTAAGTGCGCTCCCAGATTGTTAGTGGAAACAGATTACAAACAGGTACAATAAACATAAAAAGTGTTAAAGCTCAGGTTTGAATTCTGAAAAAAGCGATAGATACTACAGGGATTAAAGGTAACATCAAAGATGAGGTGAGGCTTAGTTTGTGCCT
The DNA here is from genome assembly GCF_000299155.1 of Elephantulus edwardii. NCBI lineage: Eukaryota > Metazoa > Chordata > Mammalia > Macroscelidea > Macroscelididae > Elephantulus > Elephantulus edwardii. The sequence continues at coordinate 688,395 of NW_006400000.1, forward strand.
AGGAGGTTGAAGTTTTGTTTCTGAATTTAAAAGAAAAAAAATCCATAAAGGTCTTGATCTCTAAACTTATTGAACATACATAAAAACAAGTGAGACCAATGAAGTGACCAATTGTGGAACTGTTTTGAAAGAAGGACAATGGAGACATTGAGGGAGCATAGCTACATAATAGCGTTTGAGTCCTTCACTACTTCTGCTAATAGATCCAAGGACTAAGAATGATAATAAGTATCAAATTGCTGAGGAAAAGAGAGACCACAAATGGTTAGACAGCCTTCCTAGAGAAGTGGGAGGGAAAGGACATTCAACACAGTGATCTTTACAACATTCGGCATTGTGTTGTTGTTAGTCGCCTTTGAGTTGACCTCAACTCATGATTGCCTCATGTGACATAGAATGCCTTTTTTTTCAGTGTTGCACCATTTTCCTGATCTTTAACATGTTGGTCCCTTTATTGTGGCTGTGCTTACATCATAAAATATCCTTTAAAAAATATATTGCCGTTACTAATCTTTGAAATTAGAATAACTTCAGTTCTTTCTCATGGTTTTAAAAAAATACCCTACTCTGAACTCTGCTCACTTTTATCAATTTCTTCATTTCCTCTTAAATTCATCTTTCTTTTTTCTTTTTCATTAGAAACTCCAGCCATTGAGGTATACATTTTCCAAACACAAGTCTGCCTCTATAGCTAGGACCCTGTACTTGGCTTGTCTCTCTTTCATCTGCCATGTGCCATTTTTCATTAATTATGAAATTGTACCCAAACTCCCTACTACGTCACTACAAGCCAATCTCTACACTACAAGCCAATCTCTAATAAAAGGCTTACTTCTTTACATAACGTGTTCTAATGACTAAAGACATGTTGTTATTCTCCCCCTGTAAGGCAAGATCCAAGAGAATATTCACTCTCTTCTTTTGTCTATATATACCTGAACACTCAAACCAGTGACTAGTATATACTATTATTATCATGTGGCTTTGTTATGTGTTGTCAAGTGACCTGTGACTCATAGTGACCCTATGTACAATAGCTATGAAGTCTGCCCTGTCCTGAGTCAGTCTCACTGATTCTAACACACCTACAATAATTGCCTTAGTTACTATATCAATCCATCTCATCTGGGGTCTTCCTCTCCTGCACACAACTAGGGGAAAAAAAACAAACACACAACAAAAAACTAAAACATGACTTGAGTCAGATACACCTTAGTCCTCAAAACTGTCATCCTTAATGCTCAGTAGTTTGAAACGATGTACACTACATTACCGTATTCTATGCTGTGTGCGGTTGTTAGGTGCCATCGAGTTGAGTATGACTCTTAGTATCTGAACCCTGTTCCATCCTGTGCTCTTCTCACACTTCCTCACACACGAGTCCACTGTGGCAGTCACAGCACCAATTCACCTAGTCAAGAGTTTCCTCTCCTTCGCTGACACTCCACCTTATCTAGCAACATTTCTTTATCCAAGGAATAGCCCCCAACCCCCAGTAACATGCCCAAGGTGTGGGAGGCCAAAGCTCATCATTCTTGCATTCAAAGAGCACTTCAGCTACACCACCTCCAAGACATATTTGTTTGCTCTTCTCCACCACCACAGATCAAAGGCATCAATTCTCCTGTCATCCTTATTCACTGTTCAGTTCTCACATGCATAACAAATGACTGAAAAGACTGTGTACAATAGGATGGAGAGCTACCCAAGCCTTCTCTACTTTCACAGTTTTATGATAAAACCACTTTTGTAGTCACTGTGTCAAGTCATCTCCTTGAGATGCTTCTTCATTATCACTGACCTTCTACCTTTCCAAGCATAAATAATGTCCTTCCCAGGGAATTCTGGTGGCCTAGTGGTAAGGGCTTGTACTGCCAAACCAAAGACATATGCCTCAAATCTACCAGCTGTTTCTTAGGATAAAGATGGACAGTCTCCTCCTGTGTGATTTATAGCTTCTGAAAATCCACCTAGGGTTAAGTTATGAGTCAGCTCAGACTCAAAGACACACAGCAACAAGGTCTTTCTCCAGGAACTCTTCCGTCTTCACAACATACTTAAAGCAAAACTTTCAGAAATGTAACATCCCCTTGAAACTTTTGTTAGTTCGTGTGAGTGACATGCTGTACACTTTAGCTTATTTAACAGGAGGATATTAAAAGCAAATCATCTATCACTGAAAAGAAAATAAATTCTGTACTTTGTGGAAAAGTAAAACAGAAGTGTGATTTCTTGTCATACCTTCTTGATTCCCTATAAATATCCAAAATTAGGTAGAGAAATCACTTAATTAATTGCCTGGTAACTAGGGAGTTAAACAAGTATTTCCTAAGGGGCAATAGTAAAAAAAAAAATTGATGACGTTGCTGTTATTATGTGCCGTCGGGTTACATGAAACTCATAACAACCCTATGTACAACAGCCCTAAACCCTGCTCTCTATCCTGAGACAACCTTATTGTCTCTGACACACCTACCCCTATTACCCCAGTCACTGAGTCAGTCCATCTCATCGAGGGTCTTCCTCTCTTTCACTGTCCTGCCACTCTCCCAATCCTAATGTCTCTATCCACGTATTGATTCCTTCTTGAATTATGCCTAAAGTACATCAGATGGAGCTTCAAAGTCCTTGCCTCCAAGGAGCAGCCTGGTTTCACCCTCTCCAGGGCCAACATGTTTGTTCTCTTAGCAGTCCATGGTATATTCAATACTCTTCTCCAGGACCACAGCTCAAAGGCATCAAATCTCTGTTTATCATCCCTAGTCATATTTTAGATTTCTGGTGCACAGCAAGTAATTGAGAAGACCATATCCTGGATCAGGTGCACCTTAGTCTCCAGACTGGTATCTTTGCTCTTCAGTACTCTGGAGATGTCCCTGACAGCAGACTTTCCCAATGCAATTCATCTTTTGATTTCCTGGCTTCTGGTATCAAGAGTGTTGATTGTGGAGTCAAGGAATGAAAACTGTTAATAATCTCAATCTCTTCACTGTATATCATCATGCTACCACTTGAAATAGTGGTGAGAATCTTTGTTTTCTTGATATTGCTCTTCAATTCATGTTTAGGCTGTATGTAGACCTTGACCTTCTGCAGCAAGTACTTTGGGTCCTCCTCAGTTTCAGCGAGTTGTATCATCTTCGTATCATAGGTTGTTGATGAGTCTACCTCCAATCCTTACACCACATTCCTACTCATAGAACCCAGCTTCCTAGATGATCTGTTCTGCATAGCAATAAAAAGGTGTGGACGTAGGACACATCCCTGGTTTTGTGAAAGTATGTGAAAATGTTCATCCAAAGGCTTTACATTATATGCTATAACAATAATACAATTATTTTGTATTTGAAAATATGAGGAAATTCTATAGGTTTCTGCAATCACTGTATAAACAGAAAATAACATAAATAACACACCATCTTTAATTAAATATCTTCTATATGAAAAAAAAAATAACCCATTAAATTACTTGCAGTCCAGTGTATCTATGGAAATGGTTTGAGCGCAACGATAAATTGGAATGGCACATTAAGATCTGGGCTTTGGGATTGGGAGAAGGCTGGATAGAGTGATATCGCGTGGCTGTTATCAGGTGGTTATTTATAGTATCTCTGTGTTGATGTCAATGAAAAGATGTTTTCTATTAGTGAAAGGTTGACATAATAGAAAACTGCAATGTCATTTATCTTCGTGATTTTAATTATGATGACAATCAGGACTTTCTGAAGCAGAATTGCAAACTCTTTATAAAGGTAAAAATAAGCACCTTTCCCCTCATCTTTGTGGTTTTAAATATTTGTCTCCTGACTTGTACTGTTATTAAAATATTTACATTTTTCTTCCAGTGATTCCAGTCTCAAACCAAAAATAGAGAAGAATGTCCAGCTTCATCGTACCAATCTCATCTTGGTCTTTGAGAAGATTTACTATTCTCACACTTGCCTGAAAAAGCATTTGATGGCAAGTGTCTAACAAAGAAAATAGATTAATAAAGTTTGGTCATAAAATCAAACATGAACATTGTAAAATTCAGGAATAATAATTTTGTTAGACAATCATGCAATTTATAAGAGCTATTCAATTAAAAATCACTTTAGGGACATTTATGTGACAAGATGACCAAATAATAAAGTACCTCAGAGTAGAAGCTGTTTTGTTCTCCTCCTCAGGGACAATTTGTATTTATGTTGTGTCTGCTTTCCCAATGCATGTGAGAGTTTGTTATTGATATTTATGCTTCAATACTATTCCGCTGATTTTTTTTTCCATTTCACTATATGTTACATGTTCTGGTGCCTGATTTAATGTGTCATAACTTTATGTGGATTCTTGAGTATAGAGTAAACTGTTAAACCCTTGGCTCCTAACAGTAAGGTTAGCTGTTGAAATCCACCCAGAGATGTTTGAGAAGAAACTCCTAATGTTCTTCTGAAAGGTAACAAGTATCAAATCTTTAAATGAAGTTTTCTTCTACACACAGGGGGTCACACTAAGTCTAGATAAACTCAACAGTAACTGGCGGGTTTTATTTTATTTTAGTATCTAACATAAGCTTGATGGTAGGGTTTAGGTTATAACTGTAACTGCTCAATCTCATCCTGCTGGGAGGGGATGGAGATTCTTATTGAATCTACCCAAGCAGTAATAAAACCATGAAAATAAAGATACTTAGCAACCTTCTATAATAGTTAACCCTTCTACTGGGGCTACTATTAACTCAATAAACACGATCTTTCCTTCTACAAAGTAACTATTCTAAGTCTTCCTGGTGATTTACAAACTTGCAATTTGTATTAATATCTTTACTGAAATATTACTTTCTGAACTCCATGCCAGTTTCATTTCAGTTTATAGAAGTGTAGGCTTTAAAATGAGAGCTAGATATTAAATTGAAAGGAAATATATATATATCACAAATAAGTAGAAATTTAGTCGCTATTATGTAAATTATTTTACCTGAGATAAATAACAACAATGATAACAATGATTTCATAATCTTAATGAATTTAAATGATTGAGAAAGAAGTCGATGCCTTTGAATTATGGTGTTGACAAAGAATAATGAATATACCATAGCATGTCAGAAGAATATAGACATTTGTCTTGGATGAAGTACAGACAAAATTTGCCTTTGAAATGAGATTGGAGTTACTTTGTCTCCTGTGCTTTGGTTCATATTATCAGAGGGATTATTTCCCAGAGAAGAATATCATATTTGATGAAGTGGAAAGCCTCTAAAAGAGAAAGGCCCTCGGTGAGAGGGATTGGTTTATTCAGTGGATCAAGGGACTAGCTTAGCTACATCAATGAGCTAACACTTAGCAACAAATCCGAGACTGACTTAGAATAGGTTAATGTTTTGTTCACTACCCCAAAGTCTCTGGACTTAACCTAGAAAAAATGGTAAAGGAACCAAGGACACAGTCAACAAGTTGGGTCTCCCAAGTTTGTACCAAAATTGTGTTCTGAGTTGGAGGAGTGAAGCAAAAATGCAGGAGAGGAAGATCCCAGGTGAGATGGATTGACATAGTAACTGGGGTGTTGCATGTAGGTATGTCAAAGTCAATGAGACTGACTCAGGAGAGGGCAGGGTTCAGAGCTGTTGTACATAGGCTTGCTACAAGTCACAGGTGACTAGATGGCACATAACAATAACATGGTGCTAAGAGAGGCTATTCCTTGGAGAAAAGGAACATCATACTTGCAAAGATGGAGGGTCAGTGTAAGAGAGGATAACCTCAAAGTGGTAGGTTGACACAGTGACTGTAGCAATGGGCTTAAGTGTGTCAGAGTTGGTGAGGATGCCATAAGATAGAACAGAGTTTGGATTTGTTATTCACAGGGCCACAACAAATTGCTCTTGAATTGATGACACCTAACAACAATAGAATACAAATGGAGGGTTAACATTGAGGAAAATGGGAATCCCAGAACACTTAATTTGATTGTATTAAACCTATACTTAGATCAAAAGTATGCTGCCAAATAGAGCAAGGAACACTGCATGATTTAAAATAAAAAGTATACTTACCAGGGGTTATTCTTTCTCCCTGCATATTCAATCTTTGTGCAGAGTAAATCATTCAAGAAGCTGGACTTTATGAAGAAGAATGGGGCAGCAGGATTGGAACAAGACTCATCAATATCCTATGTTATGAGAATTACACAGTCTTTACTGAAAACACTGAAATCCTGATGCACTTGCTGCAAAAGATCAAAGACTACAGACTTTGGCTTACTCCTCAATCATAAGAAAACAAAAATTCTCGACTATAGGCTAATAGACAACATTCCAATAAATGTAGAAAATAATGAAGTTGTTGACTATTTCATTTCAATTTAATTCACAGTTCTCACACTTGTTAGGAGCAGTCAAGAAATCAAACGGTGTGTTGCATTGGGAAAATCGATTGTCAAGGATCTATGAAGGTGCTAAGGATCAACAATGTCAGGTTGAAGACTAAGATGCACCTGATCCAAGCCGTAATTTTTAAATGGTGCAATGCACCTGAACATTGGAAAATAACTAAGCAGGACCACAGAAGAACTGATGCCTTTGATGTGGTGCTAGAGAAGAGACCGAGCATCCTATGCAATGCCAAAAGAATAAGCAAATGTTTTGAAGAAAGTGTAGACAGGATGTTCCATAGAGGAAAGGATGATGAAATTTGTCTCACATTTTGGACATGTTGTTAAAATAATATCAGAAGAGAAGACCCTCTTTGGGAGGTGGAGGGTCAGCAAAAGAAAGGAAGACCCTCAAAGGATAGTTTGACCCAGTGAATGTAGAATATGCTGGGGCAGGAGAGGGCAGAGTTCAGATCTATGTTCAGATGACCACTATGAATAGTTGTCAATTCAATGGCATCTAACACACATTGAAAAACTCAGTGAGGTACAGTTACATTTTTGGTACAGAATGACTTCTAAATCCATTGCTTTTTCTTTTACTACTTTTGTATTTATATAGTCCTCAATTTATGTTTATGCATTACCGTTATTGAGTCCTGGTTGTAAAGTTTCAATGTACTGAATTACTAACAGAAAGGTCTGTGGTTTTCACTTACCAACTCTTCCAAGGTAGAAGAGTGGACAGTTTTCTCCCATAAAGAGTTAAAGGGTTTGAAAAACCTATAAATTGGAGTCAACTCAACGGCATTGTGTTTGACTTCTGTGTTGGTTTGTTGTTGTTTTTTTTCCTCAACTGTACAAAAATTATTTTGAAAGTCTGGTTATTTCAGTGAAAGCAATGACTACTTAATGTCTCTTTAAAAAAATATAGGTATAAATTTGTTTGTAACAACTAAATCAGTGTCACAAAGAAAATAGTAGTTTATACTCTTGTTCTCACGTTGCTAAACTTTTAAGATCAATTATTTCCAATACCCTCATTTATTCCTATTCAATAAATATTCTACTTACAGCTTTAAATTTTACATTATGAATCTGAAAGCCTAGCATATATTTTCCAAGTAGTCCAAAGGGAAGAAAAAAATATGTCACTTTACCAAAGAAAACACCTGTGCTTGAAAGCTTGAATCCAATTGACTCTAAGTATTCTAAGTGCCTTCTGGGCATGGATCCCTGGCTATGTGATAGAATGCAGAGTTGCCCTCCAGATCACCGCTGATAAAGGATAAGCATGCAAAGCTATATTCTCCTCGGGAAATAATAGTATTTTCAGCTGAAAGCTGAGTGAATAGGAGTTCGCTAATAAAAGAATTCCTCTGAAAGTCAGATTCTAAATAATGCACTTTATAGAGTCTTTCTTGTTACTTTTTACTGTGTAAACAAGTCACAAAATTCAACTAGTTTTACACGACTTGCTGGGTTTTAACTTTTCTTTCACATGGGCATTGCTAATGATCCAATTGCTCCAGGATTTGTGTCACTGAAGAAAGAAAATGTTCTGAGTTACTGAGCAAGAAAGGTAATTTCGTTCCGTTCAACTTCCTTAAGTCATCAGGCTTTTAAGGGGGAGCAATCGTTACACACAGTCATCGGATTTCTCTTTAATTGTATCAACTGCCTGCTAGTCACCTTACCTTTCAGAAAACTAGCGAGAATATAGTATGCAATTCAGTGAACAAGACATTGTGGAAACTTAATAGTAAAAGTACATGTTTGACATTTAAATGCCCTGTAAGATTTTAGTGGACATTAGTTGTCACTGTAATATCAGTATCAGAAGACTAAGACTAAAATATTCAGGAGACATGGCTTAAATTGTAGGCTGTAGTTGCGGATTGATGAGTTGTGTATTTTTGAGTTCCAAAAACGTCAAGTTCAAGACATTGTAAGATCACATTGAAAATTCTTCATTCTGTGAATGACTTTGATCATAATAGCAGGTAACAATAAATCAGTTTTCTTTAAAGTATCCCATGAACACCCTTTAAATTCTGTTGCTTTGCAATATGTCTTGCAATATGACTCCTAATACGAACTGAAACTCTGAACTCACTGCTGCCAAGTCAAAACAGACTCATAGCTGGGTCTTCAATGAGTTTCCAAGACTACTATCACACAGCAGGAGACTTCTCATCTATCTTCCAGGGAGCAGCTCATGAATTTGAGGCATGACATGTCTTTGGGTTAGCTGCACAACCACCTATAGACCGGGCCATCAGAGTTCCCTTTATATAACCAAATACTTACCAAATGTCCCTTCATATATTTCCACTGGTAGTGACTAGATGAAAAGTTGTTGTGGCTGTTGTGCTGTAGAGTCAGAACTGGCCCAGATCTATTGCTAAACCTCCAGTGGGTTTTCAGAAGCAAGAAATCTCACAGGAGATTTCCCATCTTTTCTTCAGTAGAGCAGTCGGTGGATTTGAACCAAGTATCATTGCATTGGCAGGGCAATTTGTTACCATTAGGCCATTCGAGTTCCCTTGATCAAAAGTAGTAGTGATGTGTATTTCCAAAATTGTTCCATAAAAATTTATACTGGGAGATTCATTCATTCTCTTCTCCGAAGTGGATTCAAATCTTACATAAGCACAACAACTTTACTGGACATGATCAGTTAGATGTAGAATGAAACTCATTGCCTTAGAGTCAAAACCGACTTATAGTTGACAGCCCTCCATGGGATTACCAGGATTGTAAATCACGAAGGAAGACATGGCCCATCTTTCCTCTATGGAGATGCTGGTAGATTTAAACTGCCAGAGAGATGTGGCATTTGGAGGAGCAACATGGCCCTCAATGGACTATGCTGCCAGAGCTCACTCTCCATTCTGTGATCTGATTATTCGAAATATTTTTTATCTAGTTCTAACATTTTATCTGAATTCTAACCGCTATGCCTGTGGCTATGGTCCCAGTTGGGGAAGAGTTATTTGGTACATGATAGTAGTTGTTGTTAGGTGCCTTTGATTCATAGTGACCCTATGAATAGCGGATCTGAACCCCATCCTATCTTGTGTCATATTCACACTTTCTCACCGCTAGAGCCCTTTGCTGCAGTCACTGCTCAATCCATCT
>NW_006400000.1:698773-699904 GCF_000299155.1 Elephantulus edwardii
CTGTTGTTGGTTTGGTAGTACAACTTCTTACCCACTGGAGTTAAATTATGTTCGTTTTTATAATAATGTTGCATTAAAGAGCTTTGTCTTTTGATAACCATGCTTCACCACCCTATAAGAGATGAAAGTAGAAAGAAGCAAAAGAGAAGGGTCTTCTACAGCCAAGAAAGAAGAACTAGGAGCAAGTACATGTTTTAGTCTCAAGTCTACAACACTTGATACTCATTTTTTTTTAACACTTGATACTCTTAAAGAGGAGCTCTGGCGATCTAGTGGCAAGGAACTATGTTGTTAACCTGAAGGCACTCAGTTTGAATCCACTAGCTGCTCCATAGGATAAAAATGGGAAATTTCCTCAGATGCTATTATAGTAGCTCTGAAAACTCACTGGAGGATAAACTATGAATTTGTTCCCACTCAACAGTAAACAACAATAGACCCAAGAGGTGAATGATGATAAGATCTTCATCACAACTCGAGAAATTAATTCTTGTTCTGTCATCCTTATTCACTGTCCTGCTCTCAGACGCATAGCAAGCAATTGAAATGACCATGGACTGAATCAGGGGCATGTTTGGCTTCACACTGATATCACTGTACCTCAGTATTTTAGAAAAAAATAATTTCCTTTGAAAGTTTTCACATAGTATACATTTTTGCACAATTGCAATATATAAGCCTCTTTCTCCTTTAACTTCATACCATTTATAATTTTTATGTAGTAAAACAGTCCAGTTTTAATTTTTAAATTATTTTTCTTTTATTAAAAAAATCTTCTCATGAATGAGAAAGTTCCCTTACCCTAATCCTAACCCCAACCCTAACCCTAACCCTAACCCTAACCCTAGCCCTAACCCTCTCCAGGAGAGAAATGTTTGTTCTCTTGGTAGTCCATGATATGTTCCATGGTCTTCTCCAGTACCATATCTCAAATGTATTGATAGTTCTTCTATTATCATTAATCAGTATCCATCTCTCTTATGCCTAGCAAGTAATTATGAAGACCATAGCTTGGATCAGGTTCACCTTAGTCTCTAAAATTATATAATATCTCGTAAGCACCATGGAGAGGTCCCTGACAGCAGATTTTCTTAATTAGATACTATAAACCAGATCTACAGAACATATCAC
>NW_006400000.1:700094-710610 GCF_000299155.1 Elephantulus edwardii
TGGGTCAAGACACTTGTGTCAAGGGTGGGGACAACAGTGAAACTATTGGTTAATTCTACAGTTGGGGAAATATCTTTCATCTCCTTTTTTCTGTAAAATGCTTATCTGTCAGATACTTTTCTAAATCTGAGCGTTCAGATTAAGACAGACTGGGAAGAAGGATTGGCCATCCACTTCCAAAATAGCAGACCTCTGAAAACCCTATGTGCAACAGAACACACTTAGACTAGGAGATAGGGCCACTGAGGTGGAGTTTTCAAGTATGAAAATACAAAGGAAGAGGAACAGTTGTAAGCAGACACTAATGACTGGAACATGCAATGGGAGAACCATGAATGTAGGAAAATTGGACATTGTTAAGGAAGAAATGGAATGCATAAATATTGACATACTAGGTCTTGGCAAGATGAGATGGACTGGCCTGGGGCATTTTGAGTCAGACAATCATATGATCTACTATGCTGGATATGAAAAGGTGAGGAAAATGGGGTTGCTTTCATAGTTAAAAATGTCATTTCTAGATGTGTCTTAAAATACAATATTATGAGTGATAGGATAATATGCATACACATACAAGGTTACCCAGTGAATACCGCTATCATTCAGATATATTCACCAACAGCCAGAGCCAAAGAAGAGGAAATAGAAGATTCCTACCAATTTTTACTGTCAGGTATTGATCAAACATGCAAGCAAGATATATTAATAATAATGGGTGACTAGAATGCAAAACTTGGGAACAGAGAAGGATCAGTAGTTGGAAAACATGAACTTGGTGACAGAAATGAAACTGTAGATAGAATGATTAAATTTTGCACAATCAACAATTTACTCATTTCAAATACATTTTGTAAGAAACATAAATGCAGGTTATACACATAGATTTCACCTGACGGTATGCATTGGAATCAGACTGATTACATCTGTGGAAAAAAAACCTCTGGAGAAGCTCAATATCAGCTGTGAAAACTAGGCCGGGGGCTGATTGTGGAACAGACTACCAACTACTCAATATGCAAGTTCAAGCCGAAGCCGAGGAAAATTAAATCAAATCCATGGGAACCAACATATGACCTTGAATGTATCCTACTTGAACTTCAAAACCATCTAAGGAAGAAGAGGTTTGAGGCCTTGGACATTAATGAGCTGTGGGGGGATATTAAGAATATCATCCAGGAAGAGTGAAAAAGTTCATTACAAAGACAGAGGAGAAAGGAAAGACCTAAATAGATGTCAGAAGAGACTGAATATTGCACTAGAGTGCTGAGAAGCCAAAGCAAAGGGAAGAAATCAAGATATTAAGGAGCTGAAAAGAAAATTTCAAAAGGCAGCACGGGAAGACAAAGTAAAGTATTATGATGAAATGTGCAAGGAGCTAGAGTCAGAAAATCAAAAAGTAAGAACTCGCTCAGCATAAAACGCCTAGGAAACTAGAAAATATCGATGAGTTAGGGTCAGAGATAATGATGCTTTGTATGCTGATCAGAAGTTACTCCTGGGTTACTCTCACCCCCTATGTCTGTGTATTTAGAATCACACTGAAGGACATGTTGTTGTCTGGTGCTGTTGAATTGATTATTACCCATAGCGACAATCAACACCTTTGGTACCAGCAGTCAGGAAATTAGCAGACGCATTGAATTGGGAAAGTATTCAGTCAAGGACTTCTCCAAATTATTGAGGAACAATGTTGTCTGTTTGAGGACTAGGTGTGTCTGATTCAGGCTATAGTCCTTCCTTCACTTGCTGTGCATCTGAGAGTTAGACAATGAATAAGGACGACGGAAAAAGAATTGATGCAATTGAGCTATTGTGTTGGAGAAGAGCACTGAACATCCCACAGACCGCCAAAAGAACAAACAAATATGTCTTGAAAAAAGTACAGCCAGAGTGCTCCTAGGAGGAAAAGACGATAAGGCAGGCATGTTGCTAAGAAGGGTTATTCCTTGGAGAGGGACATCATGCTTGGAAAGGAAGAGGGTAGAGGGAGAGAAAGAGAATGACCCTTAACTAGGTGGGTTGACCCAATCACTGCAGCAATGGGCTCTAGTGTGTCAGGAAGTCTGAGGATGGGACAGGTAAGGACAGAGTTCAGATCTACTGCATACATCTACGGCCATACTACCCTGAATGGGCCTGATCTCATCAGATCTACTGTTCACAGTCACTACGGTTCATCCTCAACTTGACGGCACATAACAGCAACAACATTGAATAACTCATGGAATTCCAAAAGAACACATAAATCTATCTTGGAAGGAGCACAACTACAGTGCTTCTTAGAGCCAAGGATGGTGAGACATTTCCCATAATTGGCCATTTTGTCAGGAAGGATCAGTCTTTGGAAAAGAACATCATTCTGGGAGAAAGGTAGAGAGTCAGAGGAATAGAAGAAGCCTTCAAAAAGTTGACTTGACTTGACACCATGACTACAAAATGTGCAATAGATGACCAACATCACTATGATGGTACAGTATAGGACAAGGTTCACATCTGTTGCACGCAGGGTTGTTCTGAAGTGTAGACGACCTGATAGCACCTAACAACAACAAGAAGCAAAATTACTGTTATCTACCTGGGTATGCCATTTCATTGCTAATCTGGAAATTTTCCAGTTGGAACCAATCCAGTGAAGATTATATTCTTGAAAACTCTCTGGAACAACTCTATTTTGTTTTACAGGTCATTATGAGTATGAATAAACTAGATGACAACATGGTTGTTTGCTTGTTAAAACAAGACGAATAAATAATTATTTCCTTCAATTACCACATCCCAGATGAATGAACTGTCACTTGATCAACATCAAACAGCAATCAGTTTTACTTTCTTTTTCTTCTCCCTGTCTCCTTTTAAAATCTTTACAAGCTCATACATTTTACATACGGTATATTTTTAATGGTGTTTTAATTAATTGCAGTCATTGTTTTGTTTTGGTGCTCTAATTGTCCCATTTGGAGTGAGTTAAGGACAATTTCAAACTAGCTTTGTTTTCTTCAGAAATAACACCAGTAACGCAGAAAATGCTTTGCCATTGAATCAGAACCAACTCCTAACTAACTGTCCAGGTGTTTTTAGAGGCCGTAAATCACACAGGAGATTGTCCAGCTCACTCCAGTGAAGTAGCTGGTAGATTCAAACCCCCCTGCCTTGGGTTGACCACACAACTCCATGCTGGCTAAACTACCAGAGCTCCCTAGGACATACACAGTTTTTTAAAAAACAAGATGCACAAGCCTCATCATTAACTTTCTACCTTCTTGACCTTTATATAGTAAGTCGCATATGTAAAGATCTACATACTACTTAACTGGGAAACTTTTTGGATACTTCCATATGAGCACTGAGGGTACAAAAATTGTCATTTCTAGGGCTTTGAGTGGACAAACTAGGAAATATGTATTATACTAAACTATAATTTTAATTAATACTAATACCCACTATTCATATTAACCACTACAATATTTGTACTATTTTGTTTTTATTTGGCTATCATAAGACCCATGATACCTAAAAATTTTAGCCAATTTATGAGCCTTTTCCTATCACAGTATATAGTCACTTCTGTTATAGTACTTATTTTGAAAATGGAAATTTATTCCTGTGCAATTTATATAGTAGAAAACAATTGGAGCATAAACATGAATTTCTCATTTGCTTGTACTTGATTTCCTCTGCAAGAAACAATGGGTGAATGCAAATGATTGCCCTTAGTAGAACTGAAACATATAGAAATACACACAGCAGACACTTTTCAAACATTTACCACTCACCTCTGGGTGTAAAACACCTCTGCTGTGAGCCACAGCCATATACACTTGTGGAATAACTTCCCATCTGATTTGAGACAACCATCTCTTCATCACCTCACTTTAACTCCCAACTTGCAGTCCTGCTACTAGCAAAGAGCAAGTCTAATTCAAAATCAAGTGTCACTTTAGCTGTTTAACACATAAAACAATGCTAGAGGAGCAGTAGTATAACTTTTAATTCTTGATACCCCAGTTTGATCTCAGAAACTCTACCTAATGTACAGCCAGCAGTCATCTGTCAATAAAGATTTTCATGTTGCTGTAATGACAAAGTACCATCATGATAAACAGAGAAAGACTGTTTTTCCCCCAACTTGGATTTTGCTTTTTGGTTTTCTTTTTCCCCAATCACATTGTGTTTCTGATGATCATTACCATACATTGTATCTTATAAAATTTATCACCATTGATCTATGTTCACTCTTACTCAGTCTTTTCAGATTCCTACTGAATCTTTCCTGTTCCATCAACCTCTCTCCAACCCAACAAATTCTGTGACCCGTGATTTCCCCTACTCCTTAACCCCCGTGTCACTGCCCCTCCCCTGCCCTCTTTCGATGTTTATGGATTCAATTTTGAGCAATAAATTGTACCTTTTTTTTGTGTGGGAGGATATCAAGTATAGCTTCCATTAAGAAAAAGGACATTACAAAGACAGAAGAGTTAGAGGGAAAAAATGAAATGGATATCAGAAGAGACTCTAACAATTAGAGCATTGAGAAGCCAAAACAAAGGGGAAACATGAATGTAAAAAAGCTGAACAGAAGATTTCAAAGGCCAGATCAAAAAGACAAGAAAAAGTATTATCATAGAATGTGGAGAGAACTGGAATTGGAGAGTAAAAAGGAAAGAGCTCACTCTGCATTTCTGAAGCCAAAAAAAAAAAAAACCTGAACAACAAAGTTTAAGCCTTGTGTCACAATATTGAAAGATGCTATGAGTAATATATTCAGTGATCTAGAAAGCATCAAAAAGAGATAGTATACACAGAAAGAATTGACTGACACTAAAAAAAATTCAGGAAACACCAAATGAACAGAAGCCAATAGTAATGAAGGAGGACATAGAAGTTGCTTTGAAGGCATAGACAAAAAAAGAATGCCTCGAGAATCAATGGGATACCAATTGACTTGTTTCGATTAACAGATGCCTCCCTGGATGTGCTCACCACTCTATGCCAGGAAATTTGGAGGACAGCCATTTGTCCAATAGATTGGCAGAGATGCATATTGTTCCCATTCCCAAGGAAGGTGTTCAACTGAAAACTATTGAATAATATCACCAGTATCACATGCAAGCAAAATACTGCTGAAGGGTAGGAAGCCACCATTTGTTCGGGGTTTTTTTAAATAAAGAGGTGAGAATAATGGGGAAAAAAAGTATAGAACAGTATATAAATAGGGAATTGTCAGAAGTTCAAGCAAGATTTAGAAGAGACCATAGCACCAGGGATACCATTGTTGATGTCAGAAGAATCCTGGCTGAAAACAAATAAAACCAGAAGAATGTATATTTTATGCTTTATTGACTATACAAAAGTATTTGACTTTGTGGATCATAACAAGTTATGGCTAACATTGGAAAAATGGAAATCCAAGAACTCTTAATTACTTAGAAGGGAGTGAGTCAGGATTGTATTCTCTCTCCATACCTATTCAATCTGTATGCTAAGTAAATTATTTGAGAAGCTGGACTATATGAAGAGAAGTGTTGTATCAGGATTGGAAGGAAATTAATCATTAACCTGACTATGTAAAGGTGTTTGTGTGGATCATAACAAACTGTGGCTGACTCTGAGAAGAATGGGAATCCCAGACCACTTGATCCTGCTAATGAGAAAACTATACTTGGACCAGGAGGCAGTCATCAGAACAGAGCAAGGAAACACTGCATGGCTCAAAATTGGGAAGGGCATACGCCAAGGATGTGTCTTATCTCCATACCTTTTCAACCTGTGTGCAAAACAAATTATCCGGGAGGCTGGGCTCTATGAGGAGAAATGTGGGGTCAAGATTGGTGGAAGATCTATTAACAATCTGCGTTATGCAGATGACACAACCCTGCTTGCTGAAACTGAGGAGGACCCGAAGCTCTTACTGCAGAGGGTCAAGGACTGCAGCCTCCAATATGGATTGAGCCTCAATCTCAAGAAGACAAAGATTCTCACCACTGGGCCAATAAGCAGCATCAGGATGGATGGTGAAGAGATTGAGATTGTTCACAGCTTTAGTTTGCTTGGCTCCACAGTCAACACTCTTGGCACCAGTAGTCAGGAAATTAAAAGGCGCTTTGCCATGGGAAAGTCTGCTGTTAGGGACCTCTCCAAAGTACTGAAGAGCAATGGTGTCTCTCTGGAGACTAAGGTGTGTCTGATACAGGCCATGGTCTTTGCTATCACTTGTTATGCATCAGAGAGTTGGACAATGACTAAGGAGGATAGAAGGAGAATTGATGCCTTTGAGCTGTGGTGCTGGAGGAGGGTATTGAGAGTAACATGGACTACTAGGAAAACAGATTCATCCTGGAAAAGGTTAAACCAGGTGGCTCCTTGGAGGCAAAGATTCTGAGGCTCCTTCTAACATACTTTGGATATGTTGTAAGGAGAGACCGGACCTTGGAGAAGGACATCATGCTTGGGAGGGTGGAGGTAAATCACAGAAGGGGAAGGGCCTCTGTGAGGTGGATTGATTCAGTGACTGGGTTACTTGGGATGGGAGTGTCGGAGACAGTGAGATTGGCAATGGACAGAGCAGAGTTTAGGGCTGTTGTACATAGGGTCACTATGAGTCGCAAGCAACTCGACGGCACATAACAGCAACAACAACATGCAGATGACACAACCTTGTTTGTTAAAAGTGAGTGAGGAACTTGCTATAGAAGGTCAAAGAATACAGCTTTCAATATAGATTATATATCAAAGTCAAGAAAACAAGGATTCTTACTACTGGACTGATAGGCAACATCATGATACATGGAGATATGATTGAAACTCTCAATAACTTCATCTTACTTGGCTCCACAATTAATACTGTTGTTACTAGCAGTCAGGAAATCAGGAGATGTACTGCACGCGAGAAGTCTGCAGATAGGGACCTCTCCTAATTACTGAGGAGTTATGATGTCAGTTTGAGGACTAAGGTACATATTATTCAGGCCTTGGTCTTTCTGATAACCTTCTATACATCTGAGATTTGAATAATGACGATAGGATGACAGAAGAACAATTTATGTCTTTGAGCTGTGGTGTTGGAGAAGAGCTCCAAACATCCCATGGACTGCCAAGAACAAATAAATACATCTTGAATAAGGTGCAGTGAGAGTGCACTTGGAAAGCAAAGATGATGAGGCTTCACCTTACATACTTTGGGCATGTTCCTTGACAGGGACATGATGATTGGAAAGGTGGAGGGTCAGCAAAGGAGAGTAAGACCCTCTACCAGGTGGATTCACACATCTATTACTGCAATGGACTCTAATGTGTCAGGAAGTGTAAGGATGGCACAGGTTAGGACAGAGTTCAGATCTGTTGTTCATAGGTTAGCTATGAACTCAACTATATACTCTATATACTCAACTCAATGGTATCTAACAAAAACAACAACAAGGTATCTTTTATCCAGGTTTGATATTTTCAATAATTTGGACAATAAATAGGAAGACTAAACAGACTTTATGCTTTTGTGTTGTGATTTTGGTGAAGAAAACGGAATTAAACATAGCCTGCTGGAAAAATAAATAAATCTTGGAAAAAGTACAGCCAAGAAATTCTCAAGAAAGAATGATAGTGAGAATTTATCTCACATATTTGGGGGCTGGAATCCAGATTGGAAGTCCTCTGGCGCTGCCTGATTTTACAGAAGTTTGTTTTCTGGTTCTGGTGAGGATTGGGGTGGAATGTTGACTCATTGTTGGGTGTGAGTTGATTGTATTCAGCCTCCTATTTAAAAACACATTTGGACCCTTAGGCCATAGGCCTTCAGGCCTGGTTTTAATTGCTTTTGGCCAAACAGTCTTCTAAGTGGTATAGCACTAGTGTGTCCATTTGCTGCACAGAAGTAACAGGTTTCTGTGATGCTAAACACTGTGAAACTGATGTGTCAAATGTGATAATGGTTACCCAAGGTGGACAGTGTTTGGTGGAGCTCCCTGATTAAAACAAGCTTGGGAGAGAAGTGATATTCACTTCTGAAATAGCTTTGCTCTGGAAACTATGAACTTGGAGAAACGATGACAAGTGCCCAGGAGTTCAGGTCTTTCATTCATAGGGTCACTACGAGTCATCTACAACTCAATGACACCTAACAACAACAACAACAACAACAACAACAACTTTGGCCATGATGGTCAGGACAGATTAGGATCTGTAGGAAGACATCAGGCTTGGTAAAGTAGTTGTAACTTTAGGCCATCTAATGCCCTCAAATTCATAGCAACACAATAAACAATAACAAAAACTGTCTCAAAGTGTACAGTCCTCACAATCTCTGTTGAACTCCAGTTTGTGGTTGCAGTTACTATATAAACCCATCTCACTGAGAGTCTTTCTTCCATTCTCTGCCCCTCCACCTTGCTAAGCATGATACCTTTCTCGAGGGACTGGTCTCTCCTCACACCATGAGGAAGAAGCTCTTCTCTATTCATATTTTTACTTCATTCATCATCTTCTGGCATTCTGTTCCTGTTCTGCTGCTACTCATAAGGCTTTACATTTCCTACTGTTTTACTGTTGAGTGGCCCAGCCTGCTTCCAGTCTCTTAGAGTAGAAGCTCTCCTGGAACTTGCCCACTCTGGTTGACTTTACTGATACTTGAAGCTCCAGTAGCGTAGTTTCCAGTACCATAGCAGCAGACAAGCCACCGGAGTGAGGAAAATTGATACAAGACTGGTGATAACAGAGTAAAGGGTAAGTCAAAAAGAACACCTTTAAGGAGATAGATTGGCACTGTAAATGTAGCAATGTCATCATGAAGATGACACAGGACCATGTGGTATAGTTTTGTTGTTGTTATGCATTGGGGTTGTTGTTTGTTGTGAAGTTGGAACTGAACCCTAGCTGAGCCTCTGGTGGCTTTTCAGAGGCAGTTAATCACACGGGGCAAGATTGTCCATCCTTCTCCCGTGGAGCAGATGGTGATTCAAGTCCTTTGAGACTGCAGCACAGCTCCTTGCCATTACGCCATAGAATTGCCATGAATTCCAAATGTCTTTTTTGGGGGGGAGAGGGGTTGGCTTTATTTCTCTTTGCGCTTTTTTATTATGCAGATTGTTTCCTACAATCTCCTTCACTGACATTATGTTTCATTCATCATCCTGATCACAAAACCTACATGTCCTGACAGCACCTAAAAACAAAGTTGAACAGGTTCCACTGGAATTTCCACACTGACTCAGACTAAGAATATACTAGAGATCTACTCCTAAAAAGCATCTAATTAAAATTCTGTGATCACAGCTTGCTGGACATGGAACACCCATGGCTCTGGGCACCTCTTAAAAGCTCAAAAATCATTGCTGTTAAGTTGGGCCTGACTCATAGCTGACCCCCTAATGGGTTTTTGGAGGTTGTAAATGGAATGCACAAGAAGTAATTACCTCTCTTTTCTCCTCGGCACTGTTGGTATTCGAACCACCAGAGCGGTGCCACCTCTGAATTAGCAGCACAGCAACCTGTACATTTGATTACAATACCAGAGCTCTCCCTGGGCAGCTAGTCCGACCAACTTTGTGCTGTTCCTTCTAGTTTCTTATTTCTATGCTTTAATTTCAAAGTTTTTGAGTGTTATTTTTCTAACTCCATCTCCTTCATAAGTTCTGTGATTTTTACTATGTAATTTTGCACAGTGTAGTGATTTTAACATATGTCATAATATAGCACAATTGACTGGGCATATAATAACTTCAAAATAGCAAAAGCAACATTATTTACCAATATGAGAGCTGCTGAATAGGGCTTAAGATTTCCTTGATAGTGTTTGATCATAAAGCATCTCACAAAAATACTGTATTCTGACACTAACTGAAGGAGTTCTGGTAGTACAGTGGTTAAGCTCACAGCAGGTAACTAAAACGTTGAAAGTTCAACCCATAAGTTATCCAAAGAGTAAGATGTGACAGTCTGTTACTGTTATTGTAAATATCTGCAGTCTTGGAAACATTATTGAGTAGTTATTCTCTGCCCTACACAGCTGCAATGATTCTCAATTGACTTGATGGCAAGAGGTGGCTAAACTACAATACAATGCAAAACAATGCAATGCAATGCAATGCAATACATACAATGCAGTAGCTACAATACTGCAATTAAGCATGGGAGAGGTTAGGAGCATAGACAGTGATTTGTCCTGTTTTTCAAGGGTCATTGTGACTACAGACATCTCGAAGGCATCTACAAACAATAGTCCACTAATTTTCTGTGTATTTTTCATACTTGAACCAAGAGATAGTCCCCAGAACAGAGCAAGGAAACACTGCATTGTTCAAAATTGGCAAGGGCATAAACCAGGGATGTGTCCTGTCTCCATACCTTTTCAACCTGTACGCAGAACAGACTATCTGTTCTATGAGGAGAAATGTGGTGTCAGGATTGGTGAAAGATCTATCAACAATCTGCGTTATGCAGATGACACAACCCTGCTTGCTGAAACTGAGGAGGCCCTGAAGAGCTTGCTGCAGAGGGTCAAGGACTGCAGCCTACAATATGGATT
>NW_006400000.1:711040-713792 GCF_000299155.1 Elephantulus edwardii
CTAACATACTTTGGACATGTTTCAAGGAGAGACCGGTCCTTGGAGAGGAACATAATGCTTGGGAGGGGGGAGGGACAGCGCAGGAGGGGAAGGCTCTCTGTGAGGTGGATTGATTCCGTGACTGGGATAATCGGGATGGGAGTGTCAGAGACAGTGCAATTGGCACAGGACAGAGCAGAGTTTAGGGCTGTTGTACATAGGGTCACTATGAGACATAAGTGATGGCACATAACGACAACAACAACTTAAGTCCTCTTCAATAGCTCTAGAATGATTACAACCCACTTATATGTTCATTGAAGTTGTAGTAAATTTTTTAAACAATTATGAACAATACTGACAACTCTGTTATGTTACCTACCTTCCCAAATATATGCTATAATTCTATTATAGAATTTTGTTTTTCAAATAAAAGAACACTGATGTTGAAATAAAGAGTAACCAAGGATCAAGTAACAAAATTATGGTTTTCCCAAAACCAGAATTATAAAACCAATCTGTAGTTAAAGTTCTTTTCAACTCATTACAACCTTTATTGTTACTGGATGAAACTTCTCCACAACATATGCGGTGGGGAGCTCTGGTGCCTTACTCTGTGGAGAGTTGCACTGCTAATCCACAGGGGTTTCTCTGTGACAGTTCAAATCCACCAGCAGCTCAAAGGTAGAAATAAAAGCGAGCTCCTCTTAGGCAATTTATAATCTCTGAAGATCTGCTTGAGAGTCAGAGATGAGCTGACTCTAACTCAAAGACGATGAGTTTTTTCAGGGCACTCTTTAAGGCATTGTAGTGAATAAAATAACTCCATTCTTTTAAAGAGTAAGATACGATCAGGAAAAATATAAAAAAGGTACATTTGAATTCAGGGGTATATTAGTTCAAATTAATGAGCACTAATCGCTTCATCAAGAGATGAAGAAGATATAGTCTAGTGAATAAGAAATTACAATATAATCATTTGATGCTTTAGTTGGGAGACTTGAGAGTCACTTTGCTCATGAACCCAAAACAAAATGATATTTAAATTAAATTACATTTCTGTTATGTGTTTGTGTTAAGTGTTTCTTTGGATCACTCTGCACACATTAATAAAAGATATTTATGTTAATGTTTCCCTGTCCTATCCCACCTTGAGTCCTGGTTAGGAAAAAGAAAATCAGAAAAGATAAAAGATAACAGTATTGGTAATTTAAAGGCTTCCTTCCTGAAATCTACAGTTACTATTACTACCGCTTTGTAGTCTACATTACACAGATAACACAGCCAGCTTGCAGAAAATGAAGACGACTTGTACCACAGCAGAAGATCAAAGGACACAGCCTTCGCTATGTTTACATATCAACACCAAGAAAACAAAAATCCTCACCACTGGACCTATAGACAGTATCATGATTGATGGAGAAAAGATTAGAGATGTCAACAATTTCATTTAAACTTGGATCCACAATCTCATGCATGATAGCAGGGGTCAAGAAATTAGAAGATGTTTTGTTGCATTGGGAAAATTTCTCAAGGATCTCTCCAAAGTTCTAGAGAACAAGGATGTCCGTTTAAAGACTAAGGTGCACCAAATCCAAGCTATGGTCTTTTTCCAGTTTCTTCCTGTGCATCTGAAAGTGGGACAAGGATGACAGAAGAAGAATTGATGCTTTTGAATTGTGGTTCTGGAGAAGACCTTTGTTGTTGTTGTTGTTGTTATGTGCTGTTGATGGAGTGCAGAAGAACAAACAAGTCTGTCTTGAAAGAAATACACCTAGAGTGTTCCACTTTGTTATGATTCACTGTTCTTTTGTAGAGAAGAAGGGGGATGATACTAAAAAATAATAATGTTAAAAATATTTCCTTTCTTAAATTATTTCTTTCATATCCAGATTTTACTCCATTTTTTTTATTACCTGTACTAACTAAGATTTTGTTGTCTAGTGCTGCTATAGCAGAGATTCCACAGAAGAGTGACTTTAACAAATACACATTTTATTCTCTTAACATTTAAGAGGCTAGAAGTCCAAACTTATAGTACCAGATGTGTTTTTGTTAGGTGTCATCAACTTGAGTACAACTCATACTTACCCTATGGACAACCAAACTGAACCCTGACTTGTCCTGGGCTGTTATCCCAATTTCTGACACACTTCAGTGACTGTACCAATCCACCTTCCCAAACATGATATCCCTCTCCAAGGAGTAACCTCTCTTAGCAGCATACACAAAGTAAGTGAGATAAAGTCTCCTCATCTTTGCCTCCAACGATTATTCTGGCTGCACCTTCTCCAAGATTTTTTTTCTCCATGTATTTGTTTATTCTTTTGACAGTCCTTGAGATGATCTTCTCTAACACCAATGTTCTTTTGACAGTCTATGGATAATCTTCTCCAACATTATTGTTCAGAGGTGTCGAAGCTTCTTCCATCATACTTATTCACTGTCCAGCTCTCAAATGCATATCAATGAACTGAAACAAAACAAAACAAAAAACCAGACAAACCAACAAAACCAAACAAATCAGACTCATTTTAATCCTCAAACTCACATTATTACCCTTTAATAATTGTAGAGGTCTTTGAGAACAAACTCTCCCAGTTCAATAAGTCTTCTGATCTCCCGACTGCTAGTACTGTTGTTGTTGTTGTTGTTATGTGCCGTTGAGTCGCCTGCGACTCATAGTGACCCTATGTACAACAGCCCTAAACTCCGCTCTGTCCTGTGCCAATCACAATGTCTCTGACACTCCCATCCCAATTATCCCAGTCAC
>NW_006400000.1:715242-717043 GCF_000299155.1 Elephantulus edwardii
GTTTATTAATTGTAGATCCAAGGAAAATGAAATTGTTGGCAATCTCAATGCTTTCCCAATCCATTACGATGTTGCCTATAGGACTAGTGGTGAATATTTTTGTTTTCTTGTTATTGAGCTTCGACTTACATTGAACATTGAAATATTTACCCTCCAGCAAGTGCTTTAAGTCCTCTTCAATTTCACCAAGCAAGGTTGTATCATCTGGATAGCGAAGGTTATTTATGAGACTTCCTTCAATCCTTTTGCCAATTTGTTCTTCATAGAGTTAAGCTTTCTTTTTTCTAGTATTTCTGGAGGAAATATTTTGTTTCCTTCAACACCTATGAGTCTAACATTTCTTGTAGGTCCCTATATCTTGAACTTCACCTGTGATATTGAGCTTCTCAGTATAGAAAACTTGGCCCAAAGGATGTTTTCTGCTCATGCTGTCCCATGTTGTTCATATGGAGGTCCTTTTATGTCCTATAAGACCACAGGTGTTATAGGACACATCTTAAGGAAATTCCCCCTAGGTTGGACCAGAACATTTCCAGGATTAAGAGATAATTGAATCCTACCGTTACTCTTTCTTTAAATTTTGGTTTATCAGATCACATAGGATCACTCCATAACTTCTATATTGCCTCATAAAATACATGTACCTTGCTAGAAGGATACAATTCAGTTCATGACAACATTGATAAACTTCATGAGGAAAGACAACTCACTCAGAAGAAAACTCAGAGCCACCAAGTTAATTTTGCCTCGTAGGAATTCTTCATTGAATTACAAGGCTATATATCTTAATGAGAAGAGATTACTTATCTTTTTCCCTTAGACTTTCCAGAAAATTCAAATCTATGGTGGATTCAAACTGTCAGTGATGTGCAACATTTTATTTGGTAGTGCAACCATCAATGGACTATGCCTCTAGAACTCCTTTACTCTCAACAGTGTCAACAGTGTCTGCTCTATGAAAGAGTCAAAGTCACACATCTTAGTAAAACTTAAAAAAAAAAATCAGAAACCGCTAACATGGGCATTTGTTTTTCTTCACCAGAAATGTGAACTAGGCAGGTGAACTACATTTATAAATTGTCTTGTTTATAAAATGAAAATAGATACATTTATCTGTCTATCACGTAGAATTTACAAAAGTAAATAAGTTCATCCCTTGTTGGAAGCTTTAAAAATGTTTAGTGTTGTGAAATTTGAAAACAGTCCAATAGTGTTTATTTTCCTTTTTATAAAAACAATGTATGTTTATGAAAAATATAAAAAATAAAATGTGGAAAAGGGTGATAAATTAATTTACAACCCTACAAACAAGACTAAAAATACAACTCAAAATTATTTCTGTAGGATCAGAGCCCACTCATCACTTGCCTTTTGCTGGCTTTCCAAGGAAAGGAAATCCAAATAAATGATGGGAGGAGATCTCCCGTCTTTCCCCTTTGGAACCGCTGCTCAATTCAAACCCCCACAGAAGCATGCCTTTAGATTAGCAATGCAAGTTCCTATGGAATACACCACCAGAGACTCCTCACAAGACAGAATTGATGCTAAAATAATATTTTATCTCTAAATAACTTATTTTTAAACACAGGACTTTCTAAAATCTAACATTTCATGTTAAATTTATTTTAAAATATGATCCAGGAAGTATTAAAAGAAGGTGGAAAGACTATACTGAGTCACTGTATCAAACGAACGGGAAGACAGAGAAGAATTTCATGAAACAACATATGAGCAAGAGCCTATAGTGATGAAAGAAGAAGTTCAGGCTGCTTTGAAGGAAATGGCAAAAAATAAGGCGCCA
>NW_006400000.1:718108-720071 GCF_000299155.1 Elephantulus edwardii
ATCCTGGAAAGGGTTAAACCGGGTGGCTTATTGGAGGCAAGTATTCTGAGGCTCCGTCTAACATACTTTGGACATGTTCTAAGGAGAGACCGGTCCTTGGAGAAGGACATCGTGCTTGGGATGGTAGAGCTACAGCGCAGGAGGGGAAGGCCCTCTATGAGGTGAGGTGGATTGATTCAGTGACTGGGGTAATCGGAATGGGAGTGTCAGAGACAGTGTGATTGGCACAGGACAGAGCAGAATTTAGTCCTGAGTCACAAGTGACTCGACTCTACATAACCACCACAACAACAAAATATTACCTTTTAAAAACATAAAAAATCCCCTGGTGGCAGTGGTAGAGAGACTGTGACATTGCTGGGGATAACCTGTAGCAAAGTATAATCAGAAGGGCTCTGAGATAAAGGCCACATTTAAAAGTTTTGCTGTTCTTGCCTCTGATGTGTTTCTAAGGAAAAGCTGTCTGGTGAACTGAAAATGGAGCTTGGACTAATTGAGGAATTGTGCCTTGAAGATTGTTAGGCTAAACCCTGGATGTACATTGGGTGGTATTCTTTGACTCCTCCACTCTTCAACTTGTTGTTGATGTTGTTGTTATGTGCCATTGAGTCACCTGTGACTCATAGCGACCCTATGTACAACAGCTCTAAACTCTTGTCTATCTTGCACCAATCTCATTGTCCCCAACACACCTACCACCACCATTACTCCAGTCACTGAATCAATCCATCTCATCAAGGGTCTTCCTCTCCTGTGCTTACACTCTCCCAAGCCTCATATCCCTCTCTAAGGACTGCTTCCTCCTTGCCCAAAGTACGTCAGATGGAGCTTCAGAATCAGTCTCCAAGGAGCAGCCTAGTGTCACCCTCTCCAGGATGAACCTGTTTCTTCTCCCAGCAGTCCATGGTATGTTCAATACTCTTCTGCAACACAACAGCTCAAAGGCATAAATTCTCCTTCTATCCCTAGTCATTGTCCAGCTCTCTGATGCATAGCAAATGATTGCAAAGACCATGTCCTATATCAGGTGCACCTTACTCCTCTAATTGACACCACTCTTGGTACCACAATTGTGAATAAAATCTGTGAGCCAACAATTAATATCGAACCCCTTTCTGCTGGTGTGGCTCTAGAGGTACTATGAGGTTGTTCTAGGGGCTCTTTATCTGCTTTCTTCTAAGGGGCAGTGAGAGCCTGAGCTGTTTTCACTCCCTCTGGTCCTTTGAGAAAAATGCTCACAGCCCTGTGCTCCTATGAACCATTTTCTGCTCTTTAGACAATGAGGTATTAAATACTCTTCACCAACACCACAATTCAAAGGCTTTAATTATTTGGTCTTTCCTATTCATTGTCTGATTTTCACAGGCATACGGAGCTATTTAAAATGCCAGGACATATCAGGTGCACCTTATTCTTTAAACTATACTTTTTACTTATTATTACTTTAAAGAGTGCCTTGACAGTAGATTTGGCCAACGCAACAAGGGATCAAAGACTACAGCTTCCAATATGGATTACACCTTAATGTTAAGAAATAAAAATCCTCACTCCCAACATCATGATAGAGAGAGGGATTGTCAATAACATTATCTTTCTTGGATCCACAACCAACACTAGTGACCAGGAAATAAAAAGAAGCATTGCATTAGAAAGTCTACTGTCAAGGACCTCTCCAATGTGATGAAGAGCAAAGATGTCATTTTAAGGAGTAAGATATTCCTGGTCTAAGCAATGTTTGCTTTTCAATTACTTGCTAGGCATCTGAAAGTTGGAAAAATGAATAAGGATGACAAGAAAATTGATACCTTTGAGCTGTGTTGTTTGAGAAGAGTGCTGACTATCCCAGGGACTGCCAAAAGGACAAAAAATATGTTTTGGAAAAGGTGTAGTAGCCAGGGTGCTCCTTGGAGGCAAGAATAGTAAAACTACATCTCACATAGTTATAGCCTGGGCTATATATTGT
>NW_006400000.1:721494-741584 GCF_000299155.1 Elephantulus edwardii
AGAATCTTGCTTGCATGTGAAATCAATGACACTGTTCTGTAGTTTCCACACTCAGTTGGGTCACATTTCTTTGGAATGGGAACAAATATAGATCTCTTCCAGTTAGTTGGCCAAGTGGTTGTTCTCCAGATTTCTTGGCACAACTTGGTGAGCACATCCAGGGCAACATCTGTTATCCCACAATAGCTACTACTTGGGATGTTGATTGTGGATTCAAGTGAAATGAAATAATTGACAAATTCAATGTTTTCTTTATCACGAGAATTTCCCTTTTTAGCCTTTTGTTACTTGTTAAGTCTAAAAGGATAGGAAATATTTTACTCTTCAAACTCAAACTTAAACTCATTACCATCAAGTCAGAAGCATCTCAGAGCTGAGCAGCCAATGGTTTTTCAGAGGCTGAAAATCAAAGCGAGAAGATTGTCCATCTTGCTCCTGCCAAGTGTCTGCTCATTTTAACTGCCTGCTTTTGAGTTCGCAACATAATTCCTCATTCACGAGACACTCAGAGTTCGTGAGTTTCCTTTTATAATCAGTGATTTCTTTCCTCTTTTTTTTTTTTATCTTTGCTGTATATTTTTTTTTTTCAAAGAAACTTCTCTGGTCTCTCTATCTCTCCCTTATTGTTCTGGAAATAGAGCCAACTCCTAGATGATCTGCCAGTGAGTTTACAAAGGAATTAGAACCAACTTATAGATGACCCACCCCACTGAGTTTCCAAAGTTAAATTCCAAGGTAGTTTGCATGGGACATTATTACCTATCTTTCTCTCACAGAGTCACTGGTGAATTTCAGACTCCAGAGAAGCACATCTTTGGAGCTAGCAGAGTAACTCTCTATGGACCACGTCACCAGAGTCCTTGGTTTTAGTACATGGAAAAATAAAACAATGTGTCATAGGTTAGAAAGAAGCAAACATCTTAGGATTTTAAAACAGAACCTAATATTACAAGGACTAACTTTTTTAGCACACACGCTTAGTTTTTTTTTCTGCACTTCATTATCGTTTGGACCTGCTAGTAAACCTTAATTCTACATGACTTTCTGGGTTAAAACTTTACTGGTCTTTAAAACAATGTAAGGGAAAATAATTAGCATTTTATTTGCATACATATATATGATTTCTAGCGTATTTATTTCTTAATGATAAATTGGTTTTCAAATAGTGTCATTTTCCATGGTGTGAAAATGTCTCTTATCAGTTATTATTTTTTAGTTTTAGTAACATTTAGTAAACTTTTAGTAACATCTTTTCTCAGATTTTGTTTTGCGTCAAAGTGTATTTATTTTTTAATGCAGCATAGTATTCCATTGTGCGAATATACCACAAATAAGGAACTCATGCAATATTATTCAAAATGGTTGACTCTGGAGAACATTATGCTGAGTGAAATATCCCGGTCACAAAAGGACAAATATTACATGATGCCACTGTTGTAGAATGGGACTGTCCTTGGTGTTGGGGAGAGACTGAGTAAGATGGGTTCAATAATGTATACTGCACTGAAACAGAGGAGGGAGAAAACTGTTTAAAAGAGATATATGACTAGGTACTTCTGTCATCACAGGAGACTAGAGCGAGGGCTACATGGTGGAGGGGACCTGGGGGAGGGTTTGTAAAACAATGAAAGAATCCTTTCTTTTACTTTTCCATCATTTTGGACTCATGTACTTATAACTTGTTAGTCAAATTTGTGTCTTCTAGGTTGCAACCACCCCCATGATGCATCTTCAAGGATATGAACATGTACAGCCAAGCACAATCAATAAGAGTGCATCTAAATTCCAAAATCAATCTCCATAATAGTCTATGTGTTTCCTACTGCCAAAGGGGCCCTTTAGAGTAGTGAGAGAAGATCTTCACCCTGAAACCCACAGCGTCCCTTTTCAGCAGGAAGTAGCTAAGAGAATATGCCATCCCCTTTTCCTTATGAATCAGGGTGAAGTCTCTCTCAGGGAGGAGTGATAGGGAATGGCAAAGGACACACTGACAAAGGAGATTAATCAGAACTGACTTTGACAAGCACTGTGGCAATTGGACAATTAAAACAGACAGTTGGATGGCGTGGAAGAAAAACAAACTGGGGAGGAGGGTGGAGAGAATGGTCTGCCAATGAAGGAGTGAAAGCCCAGAATCCCTGTGAATGTTCATTGAAACTAATACAATTTAATAATTTTTAAAAAAAGTATATTTATTTTCCATTTCGTTTTTTAATGTTTCTTTCTCCCCTGGAATTTGAGGTATATAAGTCTCTTGATTTTTTTCATTCCCAATGTTTCTAATGAAATGTGATTTACATGTTTATTTTTATTATATTGCTTGGGTTTATTTCAAGATTTCCTCTTTTTTCTTTGGTTTCCAGTAGTTTGATATTACATACATACATACCTGGATGGATTTGCTTCGACATTTATGCTGCTTAGGTCTACTGTTATTCTTGAAAATATAGTTTGATGGCTTCCACAAAATTTAGGAAATTTTTTATGATTTATTTTCCATTATTTTTTTCTCTTTTTCCTAAACTGTTTCTTTAATTGAGATTTTAATGAAAGTTTATAGAGAACTTGGATCTCCATTCATCCATTTTTGCACATTTTCCTCCCTGCCCCTCCCATTTGATTTTCTCTTTGAAAAGAAAAAAAATTCTTTTATTGTCATATTACCTACCCCCAAGCCCACCTTACTAAGCAGCTCTTAATATGGACTTTTGTCATACAAATAATACCTAATCATATATTCCTTTTAAACAGTTCTCTCCCTCATCTGTTTTGATGCAGTGTACATTATTTACCCCCTCTTTTCTTAGTTTTCTCCCAACTTCGATGCCAGTCCTATTTTACAACAGTGGCATTATGCAGTATTTGTCCTTTAGTGACTGAGATATTTCATTCAGCATAATGTCCTCCAGGTTCACCCATTTTGTATAAAATTTCATGAGTTTCTTGTTTTTCAATGTTACCTATTATTCTGTTGTGTGAATATATCACAGCTTCTCTATCCATTCGTTTGTTGATGGGCACTTGGGTTGTTTCCAAATTTTTAGTATTGTGAACAAAGCAGCAATAAACATGGGTGTGCATATATCTGCTTGGTTGGCAGTTATGATTTCTTTAGCTTATATTTACAACTTTTTGAGAAAGGGCCACACTGCCTTCCATAGTGGTTGCACTATTTTACACTCCTACCAACAGTGAATAAAGGTTCCAATTTCTCCGCAGTCTCGCCAGCATTTGTTGTTTGCTCTTCTGTTAAATTTTTCTATTGTTACTGAGGTGAGATGATATCTCATAGTAGTTTTGATTTGCATGTCTCTTAGAGCTAGGGATTTTGAACATTTCTTCATGTGTTTGTTGGCCATCTGAATGTCTTCTACGGTGAAGTGTTCATTTCCTGGCCCATTTTTCAATTGAGTTATTTCTCTTTATAGTAGTCCTTTTCTTATTTGGGGTCCTTTTCCATTCCAAATTGGAATTTGGAATTAGAATCTCCAAATTGGAGATTGCCTTTTCCATCTGATTGAAGAATGGAACTGGTATTTGTATTGAGATTGCACTGAACATGTAAATCGCCTTTGGTAGTAGGATCACTTTCACAATACTGAGTTTTCCTATCCAAGAACAAGGTATATTTTCCCATTTCTCCAGGTCTCTTTTTGTTTCTTGTAGCAATGTTTAGTAATTTTCTTTGAAAAGATCCTTTGTGTTTCTAGATAGAAACTCCTAAGTATTTAATCTTGTGATTAGCTATTGTGATGGGTATTGTTTTTCTTTGCTCCAGTTATGAGTTCTTTTTCTAAGCTTCTAATTACATGTACTTTTGAATTTTTTGTATTGTTTCACAGGACATTGAGGCTCAGCATATATTTCTAATATTCCTCTCATTTTGTTTCAGTGGCCAGTTTGTTATGATACAATTTCAAATATGATTGACTAATTCACACTAGTCAATAGCCATCTATCTCAGCTACCTGAGACAAGGAATATGTCAATCTTTATGCACTTCTTTTTTTTTTACAATTTCTAATTTTCCTAGGAAAATTTCACTTTTCATACTTCCTTGTTTCAATTATTAATGGACGTTTTTAGCTATTTCAACTCTTATTTGAGTGCCTTCCAACAAAAGATGTACTTTCCATGCTATATATAAAAATATTCCTCTCTGTTATTCATAGAATTTTCATAGATCTGTTATTTCAGAAGTGGCTGGACAATCCTATTTCCTCGTCTGTAAACTATGCTGAAAGCATCCGCTATACATGAACCTATTAATGTTTTGAATACTAGTGAGATAGTTTCTGGCATCATAGTAATATGCCAGTTAACTCAGTACAGCAAACTGACAGACACACATGCTGTACTCCTAATAGAAAACCAAAAACAAACAATTATATACGTACACAAATTAGAAATAAGCAGGAGCACACAAGACATCTCCCTGATACACAGCAAACTGATAAATAAATGCTGTCTACATAAAAGAAAAATAATAAAAATAATTAAAAATTGCATGCTACTGGAAAGGGATATTGACAATGTGTCAAGGCGTAGGATGCTGGGGTAGTATTTTTACTGGCTTTGGTGGTACCTAGTTTAGTGTGCTTGGCTAAGAATGGTGTCTTTGCCAGTACAAGAGATAAGTGCATCCCAGTCAGAGGGTCAAGAGTGACATAATCCATGGGATCTGAGACCTCTGATTATAAAATTCAGATATTGTGGGTGTGGCATAAGTTAGAGCTGGGGCAAAGGGTATTAAAGTGGGGAGAAAATTGGACTGAATAAAACTCATTCAAGAGCTAAATTATATGTTGAACAATCTGTCAATAGGCCTAGAGGAAGACTCATTGGCAACCTGTCATATGCAAATGGAACAATCTTGCTTGTTGAAAGTAAAAGGACTTGAAGTACTTGCTGCAGATCAATATAGATTACTTCTTATCATCAAGTCAACAAAATTTCACCAATGGACCAATAGATGGCAACATGATAGATGGAAGAAAGATTGAAACTTCCAATGACTTCAATCCATAATCAATACACATGGTACCAGGAGGAGAGGAGATGTATTGCACCAGGAAAGTGTGCAGTCAGGGACCTTTCCAAACTACTGAGGATTGACAATGTTAGCTTGAGGACTAAGGTGCATCAGATTCAGATTATGATTTTTTTTTGTTTCAATCAGTTGCTATGCATCTGAGAGTTGGCCCTCCAGAAGGCAAGCATTTTATCCATTTGCATTACCCGGGAATCCAAATACACATAATCAGAATAAATATATGACAGGGCAATTTTAAACATGAAATAAGTACCTCTAGGTGCACATTTTAAAGTTTTTATATCAAATTCATAAATCACGTGTCAGAAAAAAGAAGCAAACAAAAAAAATTTTTTTTCAAATATTGTTGTTGTTGCATACCATAGAGTCGTAACTGACCCGTAGCTGACTCTCTGGCTGGTTTTCAGAGATGGTTAATCCCACGTGAGGACATTACCCATTTATCTTCCATGGAGCAGATGATGGATTTGACCCACGCACTTTCAAGATCACAACGCAGCTTCTTGTCACCAGGCCACCAGAGCTGTTATTAAATATAAAGCAAGTAAATAATACAAAAGGCACCAAATAGCAAAATTGATTCTAATCTTAACAGGGAGCTCTGGTAACATAAGAAGCTGCACTGCAATCTCAAAGTCACACAGTTTGAATCTGCCAGCTTCTCTGAGGGAGAAATCTGGTCATTTGCCTCTCGTGTTATTCTCTGTCTCTGAAAAGTCCACTGGAGGGTCGGCTCTGAGTTGAGTCTGACTCAATGGCACACAACAATCTTAAATGAAATTTGAAAAATAAACCTAGGATCAATAAAAAAAGAGGAAAAGTCTCAAAAATACAAATTGACACAGAGATTGTGGCAGTGGGCTTGAGCACTGCAGAAACTGTGAGCAACGTGCAGGAAGGACATCGCTGGGCTTTGTTCTGTAGTCCCTAAGATTGAGTCAGAGCTGCACCTAAGAACAAAATCCACAGCTCATGCCTGTGGTTCGAATCTGCTAAGATTTACTTTTCTATTTAAAGTTAACATTTCTTTATAGAGCAAAATAATGCTGTGTGTAGCATAACGATACAATATCAAGTAATATATAAAAGTAATTTTCTCTTTATAAGATATTGACTTTTAAATAAATAATCAAAATTTGAGGTTATCCCACAGGAGGAAACAAGATAAACAAAAAGGTAAGATTAATAAAGCTACACAAAACAACTCAGAGTTTGAGTTTCAAAGTAATTAGTGAGATGATTCAGAGGAGATATGTTAGATATTTAAGCATACCATGGCAACAACAGAGGATATCATTTTTCCGTTTTGTTTTCTTTCCAGCTTTCCAAAAGAATTCTTGATTTATAGTGAGCTACATGCTGGGTTGTCGACCTGAAGTTGGGTAGTTTAAATTTACCAGGCACTTCAGAGGAGAAAAATGAAGTCATCTATTCTTTTTAAGATTCATTGCCTTGGAAATGCAGTGGTTGATCCTTAAGGAGTAGAATCAACCTTCAGCTGTAGGTTTTTGCTTTTGTTTTGTTCTGTGGCATATTGATCTTTTGTAGAAATTTTGCATTCTTTAATCTAGAATGAATCAGACAAAATCCTGGTTTTGATAGGTTATTGTTAGGTGCCATTGATCTACTATAACTCATAGCAACTCTATGAAGCACGAGTGAGAATCTCGCTCTCTCCTGTGCCGTCTTTAGTATTGCTTGTATCCTGGAGCCCATTACTGCATTGATTCTTCCTGAGATTATTCCTTCTTCCTCCATTTCTTTGATCCTCTACATTTCCCAGCAGAATGTCTTTTCTAAGTGTTAGCCTCTCTTGATGGCATGTCCAAATTGTGTGAGACAAAGTTTTTGTTGTTGTCATGTGCCATTAAGTCAACTAAGACTCATAGTCACCCTAGCATGATAGCTCTAAACCCAGCTTTATCCTGAGTTAATCTCACTGTCTGTGACATGCGTACCCTCATTACTCCAGTTATTGTGTCAATCCATCTTATCCAAGGTCATCCACACCTGCACTATCTCTCGACCCTCCCAAGCATGATAAACTTCTCCAAATATTGGTCCCTCCTGGCTACGTGCCCAGAGTATGTGAGACAGAATCTCCCAAGGAGCATCCTGGTTTCACCCTCTCTGGTATAGAACTGTTAGTTCTTTTGGCAGTCCATGCTGTGTTCAGAACTCTTCTCCAGCATCACATCTCAAAGGTGTCAATTCTTCTGTCACACTTGCTCATTGTC
The DNA here is from genome assembly GCF_000299155.1 of Elephantulus edwardii. Taxonomy (NCBI): domain Eukaryota; kingdom Metazoa; phylum Chordata; class Mammalia; order Macroscelidea; family Macroscelididae; genus Elephantulus; species Elephantulus edwardii. The sequence goes on from NW_006400000.1 coordinate 728,785, forward strand.
CAACTCTCTGATGCACAGCAAGTAATTGCAAAGACCATGGCCTGGATCAGGCACAACTAGAATTTACCCATGATATTCAAATTTACTGTAAAATAAGGGAAAAGAAACTTCATTTAATATTATACACACCCACTGCTAAGTCATTTCCAAGTAATTTCCAAGACTTAGAACAACTCTTGTACAGATTAAAATTTTCCAGGTTTAAAAGGCCGTACATCTTTCCAAAAGCAGACTGACTCATTCTTCTCCCAAGGAGAAGCTGGTGAGCTTTAACCCACCAACCCTTTGATTAGCAATGAACATTTTTTTTTAATTTTAATTGAGTTTGTTTATTTTTCATTTCAATGAACATTTACAGAGATTTTGGAATTCCATTCATTCATTGTTGCACCCTTTTCCCCCGCACAAACCCCTCCCCCCCCCTTTGCTCCTTGAAAAGCAAAAGGAAAACTCCCTCATTGGTACACAATAGCGCCCCCCGCACATCCCCAAACCCCACCCCTGCAAATCCACTCTGCAACCCTCATTGCGTACCCCTACGATAAAAATAATGCCCTAAAATATAATACTTTTAGAGTATTCTCTCCCCCATAGACTGGGTGAAATATGTTTACAGCAATGAACATTTTAACAATAGTGCTACCAGAGCTGCTCCTGTGTCATTTGTGACCTGATAATGGTCAATTTAAAGGCTCTGGATCCTTGAAGGAAAAATAAATAATATTACAGTTCATATTTTTGGTATCCCATTTAAACTATACCTTCAGTAAAATTTGGCATGAAATATTAGAATTCTCGAGGAATCTTTGGGTTGAAGAACCTGAACAAAAAATTTGAAGGGCTTAGGAGCGCAACTACCTGCTAACATAAGGAAATGGTGCACATTAAATTAAAGTGAGAATTGTATTATAAAAAAAGCTCTGTGGCACTTGGCCCAGTATCATTTCTGGTATGTCATTCATTGAGAATTAGAGCACTTAACCTCTTGGAAAAAGCAGCATCCAAAAGCATTACAATATTTGGAGTAGAGAAAACAAAGTTTGATCCCTAGCCTCACCAAAGGATTGATATTTCTGGATGGCGTATGCAAGTTCTTACCTGGGCTCTTTATGATATTCAGTGCTCTTTTTACAGAATAAGCTATGTGAGGAAGGTCCTTTGATATCACTTAAAAGATTATGGAAAAAAAAGGCAAACCATACTTATGGAGACTGTTTAATTCTCAGAACTGCTCAGCAAGACACTTAGTGATACAGAAATGCCTCTTTAGAAGCACCTCTTTCTAAAGGTATGGTTTCCTGCAGCAGATAATACTCAGTGACATTGACATTAGAATCGTCCTACAAAATACAACTTCTATTAACGAAACAGAATAAGAAGCATTTTAAGTTTGTTTTAAAAGGGAGGAATAGTTACCACAAATAACCTTATTTTTTTAACCATAGAATCTACTGTGCACCAAATATTTTGCATACATTTTTCAACAATTTGTTCATACCCAAAGTATTTTGAAGTGGACTATGAGGTCTGATTGACCACTTCCAAAAACTAAATGTAGGATCAGCTACAAGTCAATTCCAACTGCCCAGCAATGAATCGTAGTTTTCAGTTTGAACCTTTGCAATAAAACTGTGAGGGTTCTATTATTATTATTGTCATCTTTCAAATGCAACAATAGAGTGACTCTCAGAGATGTTGAATAATTTACCAAATGCCACAGCACCCATATTGAAGAAACTATGTGTTACCATTTAAATGATATAAACATAAAGAAACTCTAGCACCCATAAGTGCTATCTCGTTCTGTTGCAGAACTTCCCTGTTCTCCCTTTTTAAACTCATTTGGTGATATTATGTCACAAAAATGTAGGCAAGACAGTGAGAATAAAATATATTTTCATTTTTTTATAATTTTTTTCACTGATAAATATTTCCTTCTCTCCCTCCCTCCCCAACCCCAGCCCACCCCACAAGGCATCCCTTGTTCCAGATTGTTGTCATACATATAATGCCTCGTCATATATTCCTTTCGGACAATTCTTCCCCTCATCTGCTCTAATACAGTTTAATGAACTGCAGATAGGTAATGCTTATCTACTCCCTTCCCATTCTTTTCCAAACAACCCTCCATATCTGTCTTATTTTATAATTACAGTGTTATGTAGTCCTTTTGTGACTGAGATATTTCATTAAACATAATGCCCTTCAGAGTCCCCCATGTTTCTGTCATGTTTTATGAGTCCATTATTTTTCAATTCTGTATAACATGCCATTGTGTGAATGTAGCACAGTTTTTCTATCCATTCATTCATTGATGGGCACTTGGGTTGCTTTGATGTAATATCTTAAGGATTAACACAAAATATCATATTGAACGAGCTATTCTTTGTAGTTTATAACTCAAAGAGGGATTACGGAAGAGGGAGAAGAAGCTACGAGAGCCTTCTGTGGTTGTGGTTAGTAACATTCTGTTGATGATAACTAAGATTGCTTCTGGTTCTTACTTAGAACAGTAAATTCACAGCTAATTTGACTCAGTGATGCATTTATTTCAATCTGAATTAAATTACAATGACTTCTATCTTATTTAAATGGAGCAGAGATGGTAAAGATGGCACAGGTTAGGTCAAGTGTCAGATCTGTGGTTCATTCATAGGTAGTTGATATGAGGCATACTCAGCTTGACGGCACTTAACAAGAACAGCATATTCTTTTAATTAATGAAAAATTACAGAGACTTTGGATTTCCATTCATTAATTGTTGTGCTTTTCCCCCTGCCCACCCATCTCCCCCTGTTCACTCTTCTCTGAAAAGTAGAAGAAAAATTCTTTCATTGTTAAACAATTCTTCCCACCAAGTCCATTCCACTATGCTGCCTTCATTCTGGACTCCTGTCATGAAAATAATACCTAATCATATATCCTTTTAAACAGCTCTCTCTCTCATCTATTTCAATGCAACAACAACATATTTTGATCATCATTTTTTTAAGTTTCTCTTTTGTCTGTGACCAGTTACAAAATACTGGAAATTTTGAAAAAGGATAGAATGATAACATAGTAGACAGAAAATTATAAAGTAAGAGGATAAAAATGCAATGCATGGCCAGTTAGAGGTGATTTTTAAACATAATCTTCACTTATATTTGAAAGTATTAGATAATCTCCACTTATATTTTAATGTATCTGTGTATACTCAATTCACTATATCATTTTGACATCAAAAAAACATACGTCTATAATTGCTATTCACTCTTGGTTACAAGATTACTCTAAAACCTCTTTGTTTCATGGGTAAATAATACATACTACTAGACTAAAATTATTATTACAAACCACATCACCACTTTTTATTATTTTCCATAGAATCTTTCAGAATTTTAAGACGATATATAAATTTCTTTTTCAATTATTTCAGCTTGAAAAATGTCAAGCTTGTATTTCTCTTTTCATTTTCAAATTCTAGCTCTTAGCACATTTACATTGTTTTCTATTTGATCTTGAAATTTTCCATTCATCTTTCTTTTCTTCTCTTTGTTTTTTAGTGAAACTTCCAGTCTCTTTTAACATCCATTTTAGCCCTTTCTTTCCTTCTTGTCTTTGTAATGACCTTTAGCATTCTTCACAGATGATGCCCTTCACTGTTATTTTGTTCAACGTCTTCGCGTCAACTATGACCTATAACAACCCTATGAAGAACAGATCTGAACCTTATCAGTCATGTGCCGTCCTCACCATCTCTGACATACATGAACCATTACTGCAGTCACTGTGTCAGCCCATCCACTGAGGGTCTTCCTCTCTTTCATCATCCCTCTACCTTCTCAAGCATGATGTCCCTCTCTAAAGAATAGCCTCTCCCTGACTACTCCCAAATTATGTGAGATGAAGATTTCCTTTATATGCAAGATGATATGTTTTCTGGAAGGCCAAGTCCCTGGAAAAATGCATCATGCTTAAAAAAGGAGAAAATTGGTGAAAAAGGAGCAAGATATCCCAAGGGATGATTTGGCCCAGTGACTGTAATGATTAATTTAATCAGAGAAGAGAATGTGACTATGCTAAGTATTGGACAGATTTGATTCTGTGGTACATAAAGCATATATATGAGGGATGATATGAAGATATACGTGGGATGATGTGAAGATGTCTTTCATGTCATCCCACAGCTCATCTGGTCTTCAGTCATTAGTAGTCAATATATCCAATCTGTTCTTTAAATAGTTTTTAAATTCAGTTATTACAACTATTTGAATCTATTACAGATTCAAACTAATATTGTTTTTCTTGTGGATTTGTTATCATTTTATTCAACTTCAATTTGAACTTGCATGTGATTGACTGATTGATTGATAGCCAGCTCCTGGCCTTATGTTGACTGCTGATACTGAGCTTTTGCATTGGCTCTGTCCATGGATGTAGTCAATCTGATTTAACCAAATGGGTTGGCAGTTTTTGTAACAATGGGCTTGAGCTTATCAGAAATCACAGTGAGGAGAGAGACTAGGGCAAGGTTTAGATCTTTTGTTTGTGGGGTAGCTATAGATAGCACATAACAACAACATCATCACTTTTTATACGTAAGCTAATGACAACAAATCATAATATGTTAGTAATAAACTTGAAGTTTCCTTTTTCTTATGACACATCTAAAAGTCTGACACTCTCAAGCATTTTGCCAATTTAACATTCCTCTCGTGATGATTCTATGCATCTAGTTCATTGTTGTTCATGGTCATCAAGTCAGATCTACCTCCCAGTGATCTGATGTACAACAGAACAAAATCCTGCCCAACACTGAAACATCTTCACAATCTCTGAATAAAAACCATCATTTCAGTCACTGTGAAAATCATCTCCTTCAGTATCTTGGTCCTTTTTCACTGATTATTTCCTTTTCAAAACAAGAAGCATTTTCCAGGGACTTGCCTTTCCTGAAAGCCTATTCAAAGGATATGAATCCAAGAATCATCATTCTTGCCTTGATGGGGAACTCTGACTCCATTTAGTCCAAGAGTTATTGGGTCTTTTCACAATCTCTGGTATATTTAACATTCTTTATCAATATTATTATCCATTTAGTTGGTCATTCATATGCTTTGTCCAACTCTTAAACACACATGAAGCAAGTGAAAATGCCAGGCTTGGGTCAGGTTCATCTTATTCTTTTAGTTGACATCCCTGTTCTTTAACATTTTAAAGATATCCTTAGAAGCAGATTTTGTCAATGTAATGTATCATTTGGTTCCTGGATATTACTTCCCTGAGTGTTGATAGTGAATGAGAGTAAAACGAAAGTTTTCTCCCATCTTTTTTCCAGTTAGTGTTTTGTTGCTGTTGTTATGTGCCGTCAAGTGGCTAGTGACTCATAGTGACCCTATATGTACAAAAGCCCTAAACTCTGTTCTGTCCTGTGCCAATTGCACTGTCTCTGACACTCCCATCCCAATTACCACAGTCACTGAATCAATTCACCTCATAGAGGGCCTTCCCCTCCTGCACTGTCCCTCTACCATACCAAGCATGATGTCCTTCTCCAAGGACCAGTCTCTCCTCACACGTCCCAAGTATGTAGTGTTGCTTATTAATCAAATAGTCAGGATTTGGGGTTTATTTATGTTAAGTTGTAATGCATACTGAAATCTTTTCTGTTCTTCAGTATGTGTCAAGTTTTGTTCACTTTCATTAATCAAGGTTGTATTGTCTGCATAATGCAAGTTGTTGGTCTGGCTTCCTCCATTCTTTAGGCCACTTCTTTCTTCATATAGAGCCGCTCCTCAGATTTTCTTGTACTCTATTCAAGGTGCGTCTGATACAGGCCATGGTCTTCGCAATCACCTGTTATGCATCAGAGAGTTGGACAATGACCAAGGAGAATAGAAGGAGAACTGATGCCTTTGAGCTGTGGTGCTGGAGAAGAGTACTGAGAATACCATGGACTGCTAGGAAAACAAATAGATTTGTCCTGGAAAGGGTTAAACCAGGTGGCTCCTTGGAGGCAAGGATTCTGAGGCTCCATCTAACATACTTTGGACATGTAGTGAGGAGAAACTGGTCCTTGGAGAGGGACATCATGCTTGGGAGGGTGGAAGGACGGCGCAGGAGAGGAAGGCCCTCTATGAGGTGGATTGATTCAGTGACTGGGATAATTGGGATGGGAGTGTCAGAGACAGTGCGATTGGCACAGGACAGAGCGGAGTTTAGGGCTGTTGTACATAGGGTCGCTATGAGTCGCAGGCGACTCGACGGCACATAACAACAACAACAACATAGGAAAGGATGTTGTGTTGTTGTTATGTGTCATTGAGTTACCTGTGACTCATAATTACCCGATGTACAGCACCTCTGATCCCTGCTCTGTCCTGAGCCAGTCTCACTAATGATGACACACCTACCCACATTATCCTGTTACTGTGTCAATCTATCTCATCCTAGATCTTCTCCTGTGCTGTCCCTCCACCCTTCCGAGCACGATGTCCTTCTCCAAGGAACGGTCTCTCCTGGCCACATGCCCAAAATATGGGAGAAAGAACTTCAAAATCCTACCCTCCAAGGAGAAACTTGGCTCCATCATCTCAAAGACAGACCTATTCATTTTCTTGGCGGTCCATGGTATGTTCAAGACTCTTCTCCAGCACCACAGCTCAAAGTCATCAATTCTTCTTCTGTCATCCTTAGTCATTGTCGAGATTTCTGATACATAGCAAGTAATCATGAAGAACATGGCTTGGATTAGACACACCTTGGTCTTTAGACTGACATCATTGTTTTTCAGAACTCTAGGAGGTCCCTGACAGCGTATTTTTTCAATGCAATTTTTCTTTAGATTTTCTGACTTCTGGTGTTAAGAGTGTTAATTGTGGAGCAGAGCAAGCTATAATTGTAAACAACCTCAATCTCTTCTCCATTGATCATGATGCTGCCAATTGGTCCAGTGGTGAGAATCTTTGTCTTAATGTTGCACTTCAATCACACTTTCACTGATCCTTTCCTTATTTTTAATCTTAATGTATCTCCATGTTCTGTTTAATGTCTGGTTCTTGGTCTGTGTACAGTTTGTTTAATAATTTTCAACTTACTTGCATGTGATATTAATGGTCTTGTTTGATTATTTCTGAATTAGTAACTATTTTTTATTGTTCATATATATGGATCTCATCCTATCAGATAGCCATATAACTGTACTGCAAATTCCTTAACATAGCCAAGTGAGAATTTCCAAGACTACACTTCTTGTTAAACACTTGAATTGGTATTCTGTCAATTCTAGGTGTTTTCTTTTTCACCAATGTCTTCATTTCAATATATACTTAAGTTGGGTCTTGACCAAATGTTATTTTCTAAAATGATTATGCAAGGAACAATTGATTTTGGTATTGTGACTGTGTATCTCATCTATCTTCTCAGAAAGTTCCCTGTTATTGTTCACTATTTTATACATAAAATTATTGTAGGAATGTCTCTTCCAATCTTTCATCTTCAGAAATTCAAGTCATATTCATTCCATTTTTCATGTTTTACAACAAGTTTTTAACATCTCATTGTTATATTTTGATTCCTGGATTTGTCCTTTGGAGTCTTTATTTTAAGTGCTTTACTTCATCACTTCTTCCTTTGCTTTGGCTTCTCTGCTTTACTTCATCACTTCTTCCTTTGCTTTGGCTTCTCTGTGTTGAATAAGAAATTTTAGAATTTCCTCTGACATTCATGTTAGTCTCTCTCCCACCGCCTTCTTTTTAATAATTTTTTATTTTTTTCATATTTTGATGTTTTTAAGGTCATTCTACAACTTATCTGGTCTCTATGTATTATTATTATTAAATGTATCAAATTTAACCTAAGATGGTTTAATTTCATGAGAGATATGCTCAAGGTCATAGTTTTCCCCCAGTAAGTATGCTTTCATATACCTAAGGGTCAATTTGAACAAATGTGACCAAATGATGACCTGTTTCACAGGTAACCCTACATTGGTTCAGATGGATAATACTGAGCTTCTCTCTCCTAGCTTTAGAAAAATGTAGTTGATTTGATACTTAAGTATCCTCTGATGATGTCCATACATGAGTCACCATATTTTTTTTAAACATAAAGATTTACTCAAGGATTTAAATCCTTGGTTTGTAGAAAATTCTATTGTGAAATTTTTGAATTAATTTCTATTACCAAGATCACAGTTTCCAAATACCAATATTTTTCATTCCAATCAGCAGTTATAATTATCATATCTTAATTTCATGCTTGATAGATTTCAGGCATCATTTGTAATTTTGTGGGGTTGTGGTGACTTGAATTTTGCATTTATAATACTGGATCTCAGGCTGTATGGGGTTAGGCTATTGACCCAAAGGTAGCACCTCCCTGGTTGTTCAGAACCACCAGCTGTTCCACAGGAGAAAGATGGCAAACCATCTTCACTGTCATTTATAGCTTCTGAAAACCTAGTGGAGGGTTGGTGCTTTGGTACATGACAGCAACAAAAAGCAAACAGTGTTGTTATGAGACGGAACTGACTTGAAAGCATGTAACAGTGATTTTAAAAACTACAGATATTTTGGCAAAGTCAATAGATAGATCTAGATGAAGTCAACTGAAGATGAGATATATATATACTCAATTTCTTTTTAAAAGTCTAATTGTGTTAATTATTTAATGTTTTAACCAAATCTTGTTAGTTTTCTGATACTAGAATCCATGCAATTTCTATCAAGAAAGTGATCAAATGAAACTTATTTATCAGTGGTAGAAGTAAAATTTGATAAAATTGTTTAGAAATACGATTTGCCAGTTACTGCTTAAGTTGTCTGTGTTATTCTATGATGTGGCAATTTCACTATAAGGCACATGTTAAACAGAAATATGTATGCATTTCCACCAAAAGATACGGACAAGTGTATTCTTAACAGAAATACTGTTACAGCCTCAAGCTGAAAAAAATTCCATGTCCACAAACTGCAGCATGAATAAATGTTAACTATATATTAAAAATGTTAACTATAAATTGAGTAACAGTAAAAAAATAGCTCCAAATGCTGTAGTATACATAAAACACATATTCTTGTTGTATTTTTTTTAAAAAAAACAAGATACAAAATAATACAGATTGTATTAATATGTGTAAATTCCTGAAAAACTACTCTAAGATTTTATAATTAAGAATAGGCATTATCTTTCAGGTAAAAATTGGAAAGAGTCCACAGAAAGTTTTGAGTCTTGGTAACAGTGTCTTTCATAATCTGAGTAGTAGCTATAGGAGTCAATTTCAGTTGGTCTCAAAGCCTCAAGTGATATTTATCTTTTCTCCACAGTCCATTCATAATACTAGAAACCAAGCTTACATCCTCAAGTGTCTTGAAACCTTAGTATTCATACTGTTTTTAATCGAAGGTTGATGTGAACGTCCATCACAATTGCAAATGGACAAGAGAGTATCAAGAGACACTGAAGTAGACATGTAGATAGATCCCCTTCTCCTCACTCTGTAGAAGCAGCCCTTTCATGACCTCTCATCAGTGCCAGTTATTTCTGCCAATCAAATCACAAAATGGCCACAGGATATGAGTAGACATTTCACCAAAGAAGACAATCAGATGGCAAACAAATACAAAGAGAAATGTTCAAAAATCTCTAGTTTTCAGAGAGCTGCAAATCAAAACCACTATGAGATATCATCTTACTCCAATACCAAAAGCAGAATTCAACAAAGCAGCAAACAACAAGTGCTGGTGAGGTTGGGGAGAGATTGGAACCCTTATTCAGTGCTGGTGGGAGTGCAAAATGATAGAAACACTATGGAACGTGATATGGTACTTTCTCAAAAAGTTGAAAGTAGAAATATCGTTTGACCCAACAATTCTACTAATAGGAATATGCCTTAAAGAAACCAGAGCTGCCAAATGGATAGATATATGAATTCTCACATTTATTGCTGCATTATTCACAGTAGCAAAAAGATGAAAGCAACTCACGTGCCCATCAACAAATGAATCAATAAAAAAACTATGGTATATTCACACAATGACATACTATGTAGAACTCAAAAAGCAAGGATCACATAAAATATTACACAACATGGGTGTCCCTTAAGGACATCTTGAGTGAAATATCTCAGTCACAAAAGGACAAATACTGCATAATGCCACTATTATAAAACAGGACTGACATGAGGGTTAGGAAGAAACTAAGAAAAGAGGGGACAAATAATGAACACCGTATTGAAATAAATGAGGAAAAGAACTGTTATAAAGGAATATATTATTAGGAATTATTTGTATGACCACAGTCCAGAATAATAGGTGAATAATAAAGTCGATTGTGGGATGGGTGAAGAGGAGGGAGAGAATTATGCAACAATGGATGAATATTTACTTTGAAGAAGAAAATGTGGACTGCAGTGAGGCGGGGGGATATTTAGGAGGAAAATAAGCAGCAATGAATGAATGAAAATCCAAAAGGCAAAAATATAAATATGTGAAAATCTGAAGGGAAAAAAAATAGTTGGTGTCTTTTCCTCTTGCTTGGCCACCCAACATAAAAAATTCAATACAATCGTATGACAGCTGTATTTTATAGTTCTGTTGGACATTTGTGATATTCCTGAAAACAGTTCTGTTATTTTGGGGACCAGTATACTTAGCTCTAGTGGTATCAAAATCACAGCAAAAACAAACATGAAGCCTTACTATTAATCCATTGGTCATATACTATGTCATGAGAACCTATGCCTATCAATCATGCAATGCAGAGGAATAATAGCTGTTGATTAGTGGTACTGTATTGGAACTCTGCTTACAGGAAAGGAAAAATCATACTCAGAACAAGACTCACAATATATGCTCACAAGCTTCTGGCTCTTTGAAAACAAAAAAGTAATCTCAGGTAGTCCTTTTGCAGATAGAGACATTTTAATAGCTTTATGGTATAACATCTAAATTGCTGCTAGGGAAACCTTATAATTTGTAAGTTCAAACAGACAGCTAAGAAGAGGTAGTTGTAGGCCCTGTGGTCCATAATACACTAAGAACTCTTTCTTTAAAGATGTCTAAGTATATACATGTTTATGTGTGTATATATAATAACACTCAAATATAATAGCCCCTGATATATCTATACAATATAATAATACCCAAATATAACAGCCATATATTCATTCCAAAACACGTTTGACAGATTATTATTCTTAGGTTTGCAACGAGTGACCCCTGGACCTCATAGAGACCTGCCAGGTGTGACACCTCCTAATTAGTGGTAAAAACATGACCTATTTCTTCTGTTGTTTGGTTTTTCTTCAATAATGTGGTAAGAAGATAGAGATGATAGATGATAGATAGATAGATAGATAGATAGATAGATAGATAGATAGATAGATAGATAGATAGATGAGAGATAGATAGATAGATGAGAGATAGTAGATAGATATTTCCGTATGGTGCCATTGTGTTGACTATGACTCATAATAACTCTATAAACAATAGACCTGAACTGTGTTCTTTCTGTGGCATCCTGTCATCTCTAACACACTTGAGCCCACTGCCATGGTCACTGTGTCAAACTGTTATTAGGAGTCTTCTTCTCTTTCACTGACCTAGGAATAGCCATTCTTAATAATATACTCAACATATGTGAGAGGAAGCCTCACTGGTGATTTTTACCTCTAAGAAGCATTTGAATTGCCCTTTGTCTGAGATGTATCTGGTTGTTCTTTGGCAGTCCATGTGATATACAGTACTCTTCTCCAGCAGACCACAGTCCAAAGTCATAAACTCTTTTCTTCTGTCATCCATATATACTGTTCTGCTCTCAGATCTATAGCAAGTAATTGAAAATACCATGACCTGAATACAACAACAGCATATACTATTATAAAGTAATGGAATAATTTTTTCAACTTAATTTATGATGTTATTGAAATAAGTATATGTAATTAATTTATAATTGCACAGGTTATAATCATCTCTCATGTATGTAATTTGAGCAGAGTAATTTAAATGTATTGCTAATATCTAAATATCATTTTTAAATATTGATGAGCATTCTATATTTAACCTGGAGAGAAATTCAACATGCATGAATTGAACTGACACTTGATGTATGTTTTTTTCCTATGGAGAAGTATTTTATTTTATAAAATTTAGCAATATTTTGCTTAACATTATGGTGAAGTTACTATTTTTTTATGAACAGAGCACATTTTGCAAAGTTTCAAATGTCCCAACCAAAGGTAAATTTATTTATAACTAATAAAAAATTGCACGTATGTATTGGTTTAAGTTACAAGCTTAAAAATAATATTATATCCTTCTCAAGTCAACAGCTTACTGTTGTCATTGTGTACTGTTAATTTGGAATCAACCTATTGTTTTCCTTCTGGTGGGTTTTCTGAGACAGTTAACAAAACAGGAGATTGCCCACATCTTTTGCAGAGCAAGTGAATTCAAACCATGTGCCTTTGAGATTGCAGCACGGCTTCTTACCATTAGGCCACCAGAGCTCCCTTAACAGCCTGTTAGGACAAAATAACAGTTCTAATGTTATTATCTATTAACTTAAAAATGGACTATTGAGAGCAGTAATTAGTTTTTAATCAAATGGTCCAATTTACACCATAAGTCTGCCAAGTTGAAGTTTTATTTGGGCATTAATTATAACTTTTAAGAACAAAATAAAATTACTACATCAACGTTACTGGGATATATGTTCTCAAGGAGGATAATACATTATAAGCATGTATAGTAATATCCAAATATAGTGCAAAATATTTAAAAAGAGAAAAATAAGCATAAACTATATAATTATATCTT
>NW_006400000.1:742534-750072 GCF_000299155.1 Elephantulus edwardii
ACATCATGTTTGGGAGGGTGGAGGGACAGCACAAGGGAGGAATACTTCAAATTTGATTCAATACAATTGGACTGCATTGAATGATGAATTGCAGTGATAGAATAACTATAGTACTGGGGATAGGTATATCAGAATCAGTGAGTCTGTCTCAGGACAATGCAGGTTTCAGAGCTGTTGTGCATAAGGTCACCATAGGTGACACGTGACATGATGGCACATAACAACAACAACAACAGTTCGGATTCCCCACTACCACCACCTCCCAGTACTTGGAAAATAAAGAATTTGGGGCATGTAAATAGTCAATTCTAGGATCCACGTTTCTTAGGGGAGACAAGTTACTATCATTTGGGGGTTTTTCCCCACCCCCATCCATTGTTATTTAAAAATATCAATTGAGTTCTTCCCCTTTTACTCTCTAACTCCAGTCCTTTCCACATTCTAACACAATGCTTTGTCTTCTCCAGCTGCCTTTTGAAATCTTCTGTGCAGCTCGTTTACTTAGAAGCCCTTTATTAGCCTTTATCAATGCTGTAGTGCAATTTTCAGTGTCTATGCTGACATGCATTTTGGTCTTTTCTTTCTCCTCTGCTCATGTAATGAACTTTTGCTGTCATGAGTGATATCCTTGACCTCATCCTACAACTCATCAGGTTTTCAATCATTAGTGTTTAATGCCTCAGACCTATTCTTGAGGTGGCTTTTAAACTCATGTGGGATAGACTCAAGGCTGTACTTTGGTTTTTATGAACTTTTTTTCATTTTCTACAACCCCAATTTAAACATGCACGCAAATGATTGAAGCTCTTTCCACAGCCAGCACCTGGAATGGTCTTGAAAGTCAACATTGAACTTCTCCAACAATCCTTTCCAAAGATGTAGTAAAATTCAATCCTGGGCAGTCCATGAGGTGAGGTCCATGTGAGAAGTCACTGTTTGTGTTTCTTAACAAAGGTATTTCTGATGAATAAATCATTGTTCATAAAAATTCAATTATCTAATCCCTAACCTCCCTCAGACAAAGAAGAGCATTTTTGAAACTTCTTTCCAAGAACTAGACTCATGCCACGAAACAAGTACAACTCTAGTATAAAAATCTAGGGGGGAAAAACCCATTAAAAATAAAAATGTAAACAATAATCTTGTGACTATAGATGCCATGATTCTCAGTATTCTAGCCAATAGAATTTAAAGTTCTGTATTTATAAAAAAGAATCATTTATCATGATCAAGTGGATTCATACCAGATACGCACAGATGGTTCAAGATAAGAAAAATGGTTATTTTAATCTACTACATCAATAAAACAAAGGAAAGAAAAAACAGATCATATCAGTTGATGTACAAAAGGCATTTGATATTTTTAACACACTTTCCCATTGGAAAAGCTCATAAAAATTTAAATAGAGTTTCTTCTTCATAATTGAAAATATACACTCAAAATCAATGGCCAACATATTATTCTCAAAAAATGAACAGATTTAAGGCATTTACCACTTGAATGAGGATCAGACAAGGTTCCCCTTTATCATCATTCTTATTCAATAATGTATTGGAAGCTCTAGCCAGTAAGTATAATAAGACAAGAAATAAAAGGAAATAAAAGACATCCAAATGTCTTAGAGAAAGCAAAGTGATCTCTATAGATGAGTATTTATGATATTATAGCACTGTTCAATATGGGTTGAGATCAACATCAAGAAAACAAAGATTCTCACCACTGGGCCAATTGGTAGTATTATGACAGATGGTGAAGAGATTGAGATTGTCAACGGCTTTCGTTTACTTAGCTCCAAATTCAACACTCTTGGTACCAGCAGCCAGAAAGTCTGCTGTCAGTACTGAAGAGCAATAATGTCAGTCTGGAGACTAAGGTGCACCTGTTCTAGGCCATAGTCTTTGCCATTACTTGCTATGCATCAGAAAGCTGGACAAGGACTAGGGATGATAGAAGAATTGATACCTTTGAGCTGTGGTGCTGGAGAAGAGTATTGAATATATCATGGACTTCTCTAGGAGAACAAACAGACAAACATGTTCATCTTAGAGAGGGTGAGACTGGACTGCTCCTTGGAGGCAAGGATTCTGAAGCTTGATCTGACGTACTTTGGACATGTTGTAAGAAGGGACCAGTCCTTGGAGAGGGATGTCATGCTTGAGAGAATGGAGGGACAGTGCAAGTGCAAGAGAGAAGACCCTTGATGAGATGGATTCATTCACTGACTGGGGTAATAGGAGTCGGTATATCAGAGACTATAAGATTGGCACATGATAGAGCAGGATAGAGGGCTGTTGTACATAGGGTCATTATGAGTCGCAGGTGACTTGATGGCACCTAACAACAACAGCATATCTATGAAATCCAAAAGAGTCACTGTTGTTGTTGTTAGGTGTCACAAAGTCACCTGAAACTCATAGCAACCCTATGAAAAACAGCTCTGAGGCCTATCTTATCCTGAACCAATCTTACTGACTCCAACACACCTTCCCCATCGATCTCATTATTGAGTCAATCCATCTTACCCAGGGTCTTCCTCTCTCTGTGCTGTCCTCCCATCCTTCCAAGTATGATGCCCTTTTCCAAGGGCAAGTCCCTCCTAGCCATGTGACCAAAGTATATGTGAAAGACTTTCAAAATGCTAGCCTCCAATGAGAAAGATTCACTATTGAAATTACTAGATTTAATTTTCCAATTTAGCAGCATGTACAAGATCAATATAAAAATATCACTCATATTTTTCAAATAAGAAAGATAACTCAGAAGAGTAATAATGAAAACAATGCCCTTCATTACATAGCCACTCACAGGATGAAATACTTAGGAATAAATCTAATTAGAGCTACAATAGATCTTTATAAGGAAAATGGAAATCAGTACTATAAGAAACCCAAAATGAGCTTTGTAAAAAGGAAAATATATGCTTACTTAGATTAGAAGAGTTAACATTATGAAAACAGTAATATTACCAAATGCCGTCTACAAATACAACGAAATCTCTATCTAGATACCATCATCATTTTTCAAAGATTGAAAAACACAATCACCCACTTCACATACAAGGAAAAATATTTCTGATAAGGGAAGAGTTAATGAATAAGTCAAACAAAATAGGATGCATCTTATGGTCTAATTTCAAAATATTTGCTAATCATACAGTCATGGTATTCAAAACAGAATACTACTGATCTAAGGACAGGTAGGTTGACTAATGGAATAAAATTGAGAACCCAGAAATAAACTCATCTATCAGCAGACAATGGACATTCACAAAAAGCTGGAAGCCATTCTCATTTATTGTCCAGCTCTCAGATGAGTAACAAGATATTGAAAAGACCATGATCTGAATCAGGCGTACGCTAACCCTCAAACTAGCATCATTGTTCCTCAGCAATCTGAATCGTTTGCTGAATGTAGACATTCCCAATGCAATACGTTGCCTGATTTTCTGAATGCTGGTACCAACTGTACTGATTATGAATCCAAGTAAGATGAAGTCATTGATGTTTGTGGACTTAAAAAGATTTCTCGAGAAGATTACTTACAGATTGAGACACAAATATTTTCTGATGACATATCTGATAAGAGATTCATCTTAAAAATTTACTGACAACACCAGCCTCTCAGCAAAACAAAGACAAACAACCCAATTGGAAAGGGAAATAAACCAAAACAAAACAGTAGTAAAGAAGTAGATCATTAATTTATTACATACAAAAATACATAAAATAGATGCTACATAGCTATTATATACATATTACAAAAAAGAATACATGTAACCACTATTTTTGTCTCTTTTGTTTAGCTGTAAGTTGAGGGAGTAGGGAATAGGGAAAAAAACAAACAAAAATAAATGTTATAGTTCTCTGCATTTATCAGGGAAAAATTAAATTATTACAGTCCAACTCCTGGACAACATTAACTAAAAAAAAAAGTCAGTTGGCCATTCCTATCATTCCTCTTCAGCCAAATTCCTCAAATAAAACAAATTTTGCTATTATATTGTTGTGCTTTAATTTAATGTGTCCTAACAAGGTGAAAGAAGAGCAAATACAAGTTAAAAGATAATAAATTCTGAATAAAAAAGAATGTCGTGTTGTATTTTGCGTATAACAAAAAAAATGGTTTTTTACTTCGAACAAATTTTTTTCTTTCCTATTAACTCCAAGTAGACTTAATAAACCTTGCCAGTGAATATATATACACGCACACACACACACACCAGCAGCCAGGCAATCAAAAGATGAGTTGCATTAGGAAAATCTTATGTCAGGGACCTCGCTAAAATACTGAAGAGCAACAACGTAAGTCTAGAGACCAAGTTGAGCCTGAGCTAGGCCATGGTCTACACAATTAATTACTGTGTATTAGAGAGCTGGACAATGGCTACTGATGATAGAAGAATTAATACCTTTGAATTGCAGTGTTGGAGGAGAGTATTAATATACATGGACCGCTAGGAGAACAAACAGGTTCGTCCCAGAAAGGGTGTAAGCAGGCTGCTCCTTCAAGGCAAGGATTTTGAAGCTCTGTAAGAAATACTTTGGGCGTGTTGCAAGGAGTGACTAGTCTCTGGAAAAGGACATTATGCTTGGAAGAGTGGAGAAATAGAGCAGGAGAGGAAGACCCTGGATGAGATGGGGTAATGAGAGTAGGTGTGTCAGAGACAGTGTGGTTGGCTCTGAATAAAGCAGGGTTCAAAGCTGTTGGACATAGGTTGCTGTGAGTCACAAGTGACTCAACAGTACATAATAACAACCTATCTTTGGATTTCTTGACTGCTGATATTAAGGGTATTGATTGTGAATCCAAGTAAAATTAGATCATTGACAAGTTTATCCTTCTCTCTATCTATCATGAGAAAGTCTATTGGTTCCGAGTTAGAATTATTCTTTTCTCGAGCTGAGATGTAACCCATTTTGAGAGCTGTAACCTTTGTTCTTCAACAGTTAGTAGCTCAAGTCTACTTTACTTTCTACAAGCAAGCCTGTATTATTTGCATAACACAAGTTATTGATGAGTCTTCTTCCAATCTGGGTGCTATATTCTTCTTCATATAATGCAGCGTCTCAATCATTTGCTCAGCATACAAATTTAATAGATATAGAGACAGGATACTCTTGGACACAAATTTTCTTGACTTTAAATTTTTATAATTACTTTTTGTGAGTACAATTAAATATTCTAGGATTCTAATTCTTCTCAATGTTAGCCATAATTTATCCACACAGTCAAATATCTGCATAGTCAATAAAACATAAGTAAATATTTTTCTGTTATTGTTTGCTTTCAGTCAAGATCCCTCTGAAATCAGGAATTAAGTTCTTCATTCCACAACCAACTTGAATTCATAAGAGTTTGGTATACTTATCCAGCCTTTCTTAATAATCCTCAGAAAGATTTTACATGCATGGAGAGCTGATGCCTTTGAACTGTGGTGCTGGAAAAGGGTATTGAATATACCAGAGACTGCTAGGAGAACAAACAGATTCATCCTAGAGAGGGTTAAACTGGACTACTCTGTGGAGGCAAGGATTCTGAAACTTCACCTGACACACTTTGGACATGCTAAAAGGCGGGATCAGTCCTTGGAGAGGGCTGTCATGCTTGGGAGGGTACAGGGACAGAGCAGGAGAGGAAGACCGTCAATCAGATTGGATGAGATTGATTCAGTCACTGGGGTAATGGGGATAGGTGTGTGGAGACAATAAGATTGGCACAAGATAGAGCAGTGTTTAGGGCTGTTGTACATAGGGTTGCTATGAGTTGCAGGCAATTCCACAGCACATAACAACAACAACAATAATAAGGATATTGTTAATAATTTCCACAACCAGTTGTAACACTCTTCTTAGGAATGGAAATATATAAACCTTTTCCTGTAAGTTAGCCAGATATCTCTCTTTCATATTCGTTGTCAGAATCAGTAAGCATATCCACAGTTGTGTTTGTCTCCCAAAACATATAATTTGGTATTCTGTCAAATCCTTCAGTCTTACTTTTTATTCCCAATGCCTAGAATACTGCTAGGACTTTTTCCTTCCGTTGTATTGGTACTTGATCATACAGTGCTTCCTAAAATGGTTCCATTTCAGTTAATATTTTTTGTACATTGATTTTGTGTATACCTTCCACATTTTTGATACTTCTTACATCATTCAAGATTTTACCCATATGATAAAATCTAAGGGATTAAAATTGGTTAACTTTTTACCTTACTTACTTACAGAAATTAATCTTTGATTTGGGAGGTTAGAGAAGAGTATTGAATATCCCATGGATTGCCTAAAGTACAACAAGATATGCCCTGGAGAAAGTGTGGCCAAAATGCTCCTTGTAGGGAAGGATGGTGAAGCTTCATCTCAAACACTTTGATCATGCAAAGAGGGGCCATTTTTTGGAATGAGATCTCATGCTTGGGAAAGTGGAGAGTTAGCAAAAGAGAAGAAGACCCTCCCGACTTGAAATTACACAGTGATGACAGCAATGTTCTCTAGTATGTCAGATAGTGTGGATGGCATAGGATAGAACAGAGTTCAAATTTGCTGTTCATAGTGTCACTCTGAGTTGATCTCTATGTATACCAACTCTTAAATTAGGACAAAATTTTATAAACTTATTTGGAACATTCCTATAGAGTGAATTTTGACTGATAGCAATCTCATGCTACAGAAGTAAAATGTCATGTAAGCAAACCAGAAAAATATTGCACTCATTGAAAGTCAGCATCTATTAGTATCACAAAGATAGAATATAGTTACTTGTTGAAAAATCTAGTAGCTGATGGTACTGAGAAAATATTTTTTTCAGTTCCATAAAATTGACATTTATAATGTTAATAGCTATATATTTAATAATGATATTTTAAAAGGCAGCCTTGTTTCATCCTCTCCATGAAGAACCTCTTTGTCCCCTAAGCAGTCCATGGTATATTCAACACTCTTATCCAACACTACAGCTCAAAGACATCAACTATACTTCTTTCATCCCTAGTCATTGTCCAGCTTTCTTGCATAGCAAGTGACTGAAAAAACCATGAACTCTATCAGGCACACCTTTGTCTTCTGACTAACATTGTTGCTCTTCAGAGACTTTGGAGAGGTCTCTGATAGCAGATATTCCCAGTGCAATATGTCTTTTAATTTCCTAGCTGTTGGTACCAAAAATTTTGATTGTGAAGCCAAGTAAACTAAAGCTGTTAACAATCTCAATCTCTTCATCATCTATCATGATTCTACCAAATGGCCCAGTGGTGATTTTTTTTTATATTGAGCTTCAATCCGTATTGAAGGCTGCAGTCCTTATTCTTCTGAAGCAAGTGCTTCAGGTCCTCCTCATTTCAGCAAGTAGGATTTTGTCATCAGCATAACACAATTGTTGATGAGTCCTCCTCCAGTCCTGATCAACAATAGTATATCTAATAGATGTGGTGGGATAGCAACTCTAATACATTGTTGGTAAGGTTGTAAAATGATACAATCATTCTGGAAGGCAGTTTGATACTTCCTCAAAAAGCTGAACGTAGAAATTCCATATGACC
>NW_006400000.1:752337-754241 GCF_000299155.1 Elephantulus edwardii
AAAACAATTTCCAACAACAACAAAAGCCCTGGACTAGATGTTTTTACTAGTGAATTTTATCAAAAGTTCAGAGAAGAATTGTTGCCAAGTCTACTTAAAGTATTTCAGAAATTAGAAAAAGATGGAACTCTCCTAGACACATTCTATGAAGCATATGTATCCTGGATACCAAAGTCAGGTAAAGACAATTCCAAAATAGAGAACTATGGGTCAAATTTCTCATGAATATAGATGAAAAAAATCCCCAATAAAATCCTGGCCAATAGAATCCAAGAGTCTATAAAAAAATAATTCTCCATGACCAAGTGGGATTCATAATAGGCATGTGAGGATGATTTAACATAAGAAAAATAATCAATGTAGTTCATCACATTAACAAGGCAACAAACAAGAACTAAATAATCCTTTCAACTGATGCAGAAAAGGCCTTGGACAAAATTCAATACCTTTCCTGATTAAAACACTCAACAAAATAGGAATTTTCTCAATATAGTGAAAAGAAGATATGCAAAACCAAGAGCCAACATCATCTTCCATGGATAGAGATTAAAAACATTCCCTTTGAAAACTGAAATTAGGCAATGATGCCAATTTTCACCTCTCCTAGTCAATATTGTATTGGAAGACTTAGCAAGAACAAGACAAGAGAAGAAAATAATAGGTATCAAAATCGGCAAAGAGGAGGTAAAATTAGCTCTATATGCAGATAATATGACATTATACATAGAAAACCCCAAGGACCCAGAGAGAAACCTATAAGACATAGTCTAAAAATTCAGCAAAGTGGCAGGATATAAGATCAACATACAAAAATCAACTGGATTTCTCTACAATGACATAAAGAATACAGAAAAGAAGCTAGGGAAAACAGCACTCATCAAAATAGTTAACCACAAGATTACATAGTTGTGAGTAAATATAACTAGAAACACAAAAGACCTACTCAAATAAAAGTATAAAACATTACTACAAGAAACAAAAAGAGACTTGGAGAAATGGAAGGCTATACCATGTTCATGGATGTTGTTGTTGTTATGTGCTGAGTCACTTGCGACTCAACTCACGGCGACCCTATATAGCTCTGAACCCTGCTCTATCTTGAGCCAAACTTGCTATATCTGACACACTTAACCACCTTTTAACCTCAGTCCCACTCAGTCCCAGAGTCAGTCCCTTTCATAGAGGGTCTTCCTATCTCATGCTGTCTCTCCACCCTCCTAAGCATGATGTCGCTTTCCAAGGAGAGATATGCCCAAATTATATGAAATGGAGCTTCAAAACTCCTGATTCCAAGGAGCAGCCTGGTTTCACCCTCTCTGGAGCAAACCTGTTTATTCTCCTAAAAGTCCATGATATAGTCAATACTCTTCTCCAGAACAACAAAATTGATAGCTCAAAGTCATCAAAATCATTCCATCATCCCTAGTCATTGTCCAGCTTTCTGATACAAAGCTGGAAGACCATAGCCTAGAACAAGTGTACCTTAGCTTCTAGACTAACATTATTGTTCTTCAGTACTCTGGAGAAGTTCTTGACTGCAGACTTTCCCAATGCAATTAATCTTATTCTTCACTGCTGGTACCAAAAAGGTTGGTTGTGGAACCAAGCAAATTCAAGTTGTTAACAATCTCAATCCCTTCATTGTCTATCAGGATGCTGCCAAGCTGCTCAATGATGTCTTTGTTTTCTTAATGCTGAGCTTCAATCCACATTGAAGACTACAGTCCTTGAACTTCTTCAGCAAATGCCTCAGACTTTCCTCAGTTTCAGCAAGCATGGCTGTGTCATCTGCATAACAAAGATTGTTAATGAGTCTTTCTCCAATCCTAATGTCACATTCCTCCTCATAGGTAAGGTACGATGGTATGACATATTCCTGATTTTGAAACAAGCAGTGTTTCCTT
>NW_006400000.1:754821-777094 GCF_000299155.1 Elephantulus edwardii
AAGCTCTTGATCACATTTATCTCATGAAATTCTTCTATGTCAGGTCATTACAAAGATAGAGGAAGAAAAAAAAGACCAAAATAGGTGTTAGGAGATTTTAGTATTGCACAAGAGCACCGAGAAGCCACAGTAGAGGGAAGAAATCAAGACCTTAAGAAACTGAAAAGAAGATTTCAAAGGGCAGCAAGAGAAGACAAATCAAAGTGTTAAAAGTGAAATGTGCAAAGAGCTGGAATTGGAAAATCAAGAGATGAAATTGCTCAGCATTTCTTATGCTAAAGAACTGAAGAACAAATTCAAGCCTCGAGCTGAAATACTTAAGGATGTTGTGGGCAGAATGATGAGTAACACAGGAAGCATCAAATGAAGATGACAGAATACACAGAGTCACTATAGTAAAAAGAATTGGCTGACAACCTCTCCTAGCAGGAAATAAGTAGAGTGATTGATTACCATCCCCAGTCCCTTAAAAACAGAGCTCCAATCACAGAGAAAGTTGTAGATCATGGAGCAGAGAGGAAGCCTTCCATCATCCTTCTTCCCAGAAAATGTAAATTATTAAATACTTGTATTTGGTTAAGGACACTGTTCTGAGACAATTGAGTTTAAATACTAAAGTCACAAAGATTGTGCTCAGAAAGTACAAGTAATTACTCCTTCATTATAAGGCCTCTACTCTGCCTACTTCTTACTCCTTAAATTGTTTTGTCAAGTATATATACTACCTGTATTACAATGTAGTGTATAAAGCAAATAATGCATTTTATACCATAAACAATTATAAAAGGAAAACAAAAAATGGGAAATGTAGGGTTTAAGCTGACCAAAGCAGGAACTGCCTGGATTAAAAGAAGGTAACCTAAAGTAATGGCTAAAAAAAACCTTTCTTTCCTGGGTTGTGAAAAACCTTGATTTTCCCATTGACACTATTCCGATATACATTTAATTATGGAAATAGAGAAGGTCCGCAAACAAAAAAAGAAATCATAAAAAACAAAAACACCCCAAAACCAACAACTTAGATCCCAATTAGCGTATTTTACTGCTTCTTTAATGAGAAACTTCTCAATAAAATCTACAAGGATATTTCTCCTTGTAGACTAGGATTTTGAAGCTTCCTCTCACATACTCACTAAACCATGAGTTCTTCTCTTACCTCTTGACTAACTGAAGTAATGAGTAATTAATTCTATCACTATCATTCATGTCTATTCTGCTAGACAGAAAAGTGAAGTATTTTTCAAAGATCAGAAAGTCATTAAGTCAACATCATTCCAAGAATATATTTTTGTCTTGACTGCTTCTCAGAAATTTATAAAATCAACGTTTTAAAAAAATATATTTTTGTCAGTTAATGTAAACAAAGTTAATTTGCCAAAGTAAAATTAGTATACTTGAATTTTAGTTGGTTGAGAGAGGAGGGGGGATTCTTTAAGAAAAGTTTTATTTTGAAAGGCAATTTTTTTGTCACAAGTAATTTGCAGGCCACATGCATTAATATGTTTTAATGTTGAAATAATATTATTTAAATAATCATATTTTTATATGGACAATGAATAGAGAGGATAGAAGGAGAATTGATACATTTGAGCTGTGGTGTTACAGAAGAGTACTGACTATATCATGGACTGCTAAGAAAACAAACAGGTTCAATCTAGAGAAGGTTGAACCAAGTTTCTCCTTAGAGGCAAGGATTCTGAACATACTTTGGACATGGTGCAAGGCGGGACAAGTCCTTAGAATGGGATGTCATGCTTGGGAGGGTGGAGGGACAGAACAGGAGTGGAACACCCTCTATGAGGTGGATTGATTCAGTGACTGGGGTGTTGGGGGAAGGTGTGTCAGAGGCAATGTGATTGGCACAGGATAGAGAAGGGTTTAAGGCTGTTGTACATAGGGTCACTGTGAATTGCAGGCAACTCTCTGGCACATAACAAGAACAACAACAAATCTTATTTTGGGAAGAATAAAAAGTATTTTTCAGATAACAAAACAACTCCAAATTTGGAAACTAGAAATATTGACTGTACAAACTCAGCAAACAAAGCAATTCAATAGTCAATATCTACCTCAAGTTCTAATTTTGGATTTGCTACTTCATTCATTTCTTCTCAGAGTCAGCCACAGCTTTATTTGATCCATTCAGTCAAAAGCCTTTGCATATTCACTGAAGCACAGATAGACCTGTGGTACTCTCTGCTTTCTGCCAAGATCCATTTACATTAGCTATAATATCTCTAGTATCACAACCTTTTCTAAACACAGCCTGCATATCTGGCAGTTCTCTGTTGATGTGCTGTTCCAGTCATTTATGGACAATTTTCATCAGAATCTTGCTTGCATGTGATATTAATGATATTGTTCTATAATTTCCACACTCTATCGGGTCACCTTTCTTTAGAATGGTAACAAATATAGATCTCTTCCAGTCAGTTGGCCAGGTGACTGACCTCCAGATTTCATGGCACAACAGTGAGCACATTCAGAGCAACATCTGTTTGTTGAAACATCTCAATTAGTATGTTGTCAACTCCTGGAGCCTTGTTTTTTGCCAATTCTTTCAGAGCAATTTGAACTTCCTCCTTCATCACCATAGGCTCTTGCTCATATGTTATTTGATGAAATTTTTCTGTGTCAGCCAATTCCTTCTGGAACAATGACTCTGTATACTCCTTCCATCTTCTGTTTAATGCTTCTTGAATCATTTAACACTGCCCAAAGCATCCTTAAGGATTGTCACTTGTGGCTTGAATTTGTTTTTCAATTCCTTCAGCTTAAGATCTACAAGCAGAAAATCAAGTTTTAAATAAATATAGCCATTTAAATGTAAATCCATACCAGGTCACCTGATTATGTGAAAAACATAAGGAACCTCCTTTTAAAAAAATCTCAAAGACTTGAATGAAGAAAGACCTGAGTTTATACAAAGCATATTTATATTTCACCCAAATATTTTGCATTTCTCCAACATGGTGTGTCAGTTATCTGTTTAAATATTAAAATTATATTTCCTATTAGCATTGATTTATGTATGTCTTTCTAAAAGGTTGTCATTGCATTAGATTTTTTATGAAAGAGTCTTGGTGTGTAACCACTTTATATCCTAGGGACGTTCATTCCATATCTCTTAATAATTTCTGTGTATTTCCAGTAAAGAAATGAAATCATGTCTTCTTTTCAAACTTTAAAAATGACAATGTTTTATACAATTCGCTAAAATATACTGTAAGCCTATATGGAAATACTAAGACATGTTATGGTTGATGTGTGCCACTGAGTAACTCATTGCCTCCTTACATGCCAAAAGTAGAATTGCCCCTTTGAGGTATGTAGCTACTCTCTGTACACTATTCCTAGTGTGTTTGTTTTGGGGTTTTTTTTTTGGTTGGTGACCTTTTGGTTAGCATTCAAGTGCTCAATTACTGTTCTACTGGTTCTTCTTATCGGGGTATAGAATATCATTTTAATGCATTTAAGTTTTTTTACCATGTATTGGTATCTGACAATATTCACAGTAGAGATTTGGGATAATGTAATCAGTTTTACTAATTACATTTTACCAGTATCCTGTAAACAAAGTCTTCCTCTTTATCTCTGCTTTGTTTTAAGCTTCCCAGGTGTTAGGAAATAGATAGAAGCAGTCCCTGATGTGTCATTTTTGCAGTCCTGGCCCACCAAATCCATTAACATATTAATATGGTTGTTTTAAGCTACCGTATTAGGGAAAATTGGTTATGTAGCTAGAGTAAATACTACAACCACATAATAGTGGTTCTTGCTTTTAATCTAGCCTCCCTAGCGTCTATTTTCCACAATGACTATAGTCATCCTTCAAAAATGAAAACCTGCCAATCTTATACCCTATCTGACTCTTTTTTTAATCAGTTCCTCTTTAATTTCCTGAGAAACTTCCATTTCCATCATCAAACTCTCATTCCTAGTAATGAATCTCATGAACCCAGGTTTTATTTTAATTCTCTAACAATCACCTTTAAACTACTATCTCCATGTCATTTTTATTATGTGCCATTGAGTCGACTCATAGGGAACAACGACTCTGAAACTCCCCTTATCCTGAGCCAACCTCACCATCTCCAACACACCTGACCCCAGTACCACAGCCACTGTGTCAATCTATCTCATTAAAATACAGAATGTTTCTCGAATATGCATGTCATCCTTGTGCAGAGGCCATGCTAATATTCTCTGTGTCATTCCAATTTTAGTATATGAGCTGCCAAATTTCCATAACTGTCAGTAAATTATCTAACCATTAACCTCATCAAGAAAACCAATGATATTCAGGGAATATGACTTCAATTATTAACATCTTTATGCAAAGATTCAGGCTGAATCTGCAGTGAGAAAAAATTAAATCAATTTCTCTAGGAAGGAGGACTATAACATCATTAGTGCCATAAAGTGAACTACAATTTATAGAACCTATGAACAACAGACTAGGGTCTTCTCTATCCCATACCATCCTCATGATATTTCACCTGTTTGAGCCCAATTAATAATTGTCAATCCTGTGTCAATAATCACTGACAGAAATTAGTATCTAGGCAGAATACTGGCAACAGAATTGAAAATAAGCAAATTTATATTGCTGTCAAGTTGATTATGACTCTTGAGGCATTTGCTACAGAAAGACAAGGACAGAAGACTCCAGTATGGATTGAAGCTCAAGATCAAAAAAACAAAGATTCTCATCACTGGGCCAATTGACAGCATAAAGAGATTGAGACTGTTAACAGCTTCAGTTTGTTTGGCTCCACAATCACTCTTGGCACAAGCAGCCAAGAAATCAAAAGAAGAATTGCATTGGGGAAGTCTGCTGTCAGAGATGTCTTCAACGTGCTAAAGAACTATGATGTCAGTCTAAAGATTAAGGTGCACCTGATCCAGGCCACGGTCTTTACAATTACTTGTTATGTATCAGAGAGCTGAACAATGATGAAGGATGATAAGAAGAAGAATTGATACTTTTGAGTTGTGGTGCTGGAGAAGAGTATTGAACATATCATGGACCACCAAGAGAACAAACAGGTCTGTCTTGGAGAGGGTGATACAAAGTTTCTCCTTGGATGCAAGGATTTTGAAGCTCTGTCTCACACACCTTGAACATGTGGCCAGGAGGGACGAGTCCTTATAGAAGGACATCACGCATGGAAAGGGGGAGGTCAGAACAGGAGAGGAAGACCCTGGGTGAGATGGATTGTTACAGTAACTGGGATGTGTTGGAATCAGTGTGACTAGGTTAAGGGTAGAACAGGGTTCATAGCTATTGTACGGAGGGTCCTATGAGTCTCAGGTGACTTGATAGCACATAACAACAATGACTGAACTGCAAAAGTTGAAAACAAAGAAAAAGAGTTAGTTGGAAAATATGGCTTGGTAATAGAATTAACGCAGGAGAAGAAATAATAAAATTTTCAGGACAAAATGACTCACTAATAACAAATATATGTTTAAAAATACTTACATAGTGACCAAATATACAAATAAAAGATTCTTACAAAGGAGTTAATAAGGATAAAATTGACCACATGTCTAGAAAGAGAAAGTAGAGAAGCTCAGTATCAATCATCAGTCAGAAGAAAAATGGAAAGATCCAGATGTGAAACAATCAGTTGCATTTATATGTAGGTTTAAGTACAGTAGAGTCAAGGTAAAATCTTGAATATTTGTCACCTAAAGTTATATACTATCTCAAGAACAACTTTGATACCATGCAACTTGTGAGAAAAAAAAAAGCCCATGAAAAATATAACAGAAGAAGAATGGATATAAGGAGAATGGAAACCAAAATGGATGTCAGAAGAGGCTGAGAAATTATTTCTAGAATGTAAAGAGTCTAAAATTAATAGAAGAAATGATGAGGAAGGAAATAAAAGAAACGATGATATGAACTGAAAATTTTAAAGGGTAGCTTGAGAAGACAAAGCAAGGTATTATAATGAAATATGAAAAAGTCTTTGGATTGGAAAATTGAAAATGAAATAAGATGCTGAGTGTATATCAAGCTGAAATAAACCTGAAGTATAAATTCAAGACTTGACTTACAATAGTGGAGGATTTTATGGACAAAATATTGAATAATATAAGAAAATAGCTGGTATTGCAATCAATGTTATAGGACAAAATACACATGAATGAATGTAAAAACAAGACGTTTTGTAAACTTTCACCAAAATCACAATAAAAAAATTTTAAGAAAATTAAAGATGAAAAGAATATACAGACTAATTTTTGTCAAAAAGAAGAGGTTGACATTGTGTCATTTCTAAGAGGGGCCATGTAATCAATAACCAACAATAATGAAAACAGACATCCAAGATGCATTGAAACATTGGAGAAAACCAAGGCTTTAAGAATTGATGGAAAACAAAATGTTTCCACAAAAAGAGACAACTCACTTGTTTAAGCTAAGAAATTTGGAAAGCAACAATCTGTCCAATAACTAGAATAGAGCTGTGTTCGGCCCATGCCAAAGAAGATAATGCAACATAATGCAGAAATTATAAAATGATGTCATTAATATCATGCACAAGTAAAATCTTCTAGGAAATAATTTTTAAATGCCTAGAGCAGTGTTCTACTGAGAAGTGCCAGAGAAACAATCTGGTTTCAGAAGAGAATGTGAAGTTAAGGATACCACTGATGATGTCAGAATGGATCTAGGATGAAAGAAAAGAAAATCAGAACACTGTTTTCCTGTGTTTTATTGACTATGAAAAGACATTCACATTTATAGAGTAAAACAAAATATCATTTGATATTTTAATGAATGATAATTCTAGAACCCTTCATTGTGCTCATTCAGTGTTGGACATAAACCGTGAGACATCTACTTGAAAAGAACAAAGTGATATTGGAAGCAGGAGTGGCATCCACTTCCTAAACAGCATGCCTCTGGAAACTCTTTGAACTTTGATAAATATTGATAGTTGTAGGGGGGCTTCAGGCCTTTTGTTTGTAAGGTCGCTATGAGTCGTGATCAACTTGAAGGCAATCAACAACAACAGTCAATCTGTAAACTAAGCAAATAATCTTAGCAACTGGACTATATGAAAAAGAAGGTGGCATCAATATTAGAAGATTCCTTAGTAACCTAATAAACAAATGACACAATCTTGCTTATAAGCATGAAGAAGATCACAGCATCTACTGACAGAAAACCCCATGTTATTCCATATATGATCACCACAGATGTTTTATTGTTCTTCAGTGCTGTCCATAGCACTGTTCTGTCCATTTGCTGCAGAGAGGTAACTCATAGTTGTTGTGATGCTAAATACTGTGACATGTTGGTGTCAAATGCGAGAATAGTTACCCATGATGGACAGCGTTTGGTGGAGTTCCCTGATTAAAACAAGCTTGGAAATAGGAGTGGCGTCCACTTCTGAAATGGCTTGCCTCCAAAACCTCTATGAACTTGGAGAAACGATGAAATTTATACAAGAGCTCAAGTTTTTCATTCATAGGATCACTATGAGTTGTTTACAACTCGATGACACTTAACAAGAACAACAACAACAACAACAACAACAGGTGCAGTCAGTCAGCTCTGACTCATAGCTATGTTGTACAACAGAAAGAAACAAAAACCACAATACTACTCAAAAGTATTCCACTCTCGCAATCTCTGCTGTGTTACAGTCTATTTTTGCAGTCATTATGTCGATTGTTTCATTGCAGGTCTTCCTTGTCTTAGCTGACCCTTTATCATCCCTTCTCCAGGAACAGGGTTTTCCCCAAAACATACTTAAATTATTTGAGATAAGCTTACTCTCACTTGTTGGTAATTGGAATTTTGTTGACATTTAATTTTTTTAAATAAAATTTTAATTATGATGCTAATTAATATTTACAGAGAATTTAGATTTTCATTCATTTATTTTGCACATTTTAGCCTCTCTCCCTCCTTTCCCCCATTCAAGTTCACTTATAAAAAAATTTCTTCATTGATCAGTAAAATATCTCAGTTACAAAAATAAAACCCCAAGTTCTACACACCACTGCTGTTATTAAAAAATACAGTGAATTTTACATTGGTTTGCATACAAAAGGTGTATGCATTGTTTTTCATTCATATTCATTGTGCTTCATACATTCCTCATTCCTTCACTCACGCTGTTGCATATGATAATTCTCATACATTGTGCTTTATAAAATTAATCACCATTGATCTAAGCCCTCTGTTACCCAATCTATTCAGTTTCTCACTGGACCTTTCCTAATTCCTTTGCCCCCTTCCTCTGCCCTCCAAACTCTGAGACCCTGTGATTTTCCTCTCACCCCATACTCAGCCCCTTTGTCTTCTGCCCTTTCCCCTTTAGACATTTATATACAGCTTACTAGCTTTCCTTCTATTTTATAATAATGGTCTGATGTAGTATTTGTCCTTATGAGACTGGGGTAGTTCACTCAGCATAAAACTTCCTAGCTTCTCCCATGTTATATAGTATCTTTCAAAATGGTTGTTCCTGACTGTGGTATAGTACTTAATAGTGCAAATGTGCCACAATTTCTCAACACATTCATTTTTTGATGGACATCTGGGTTGTTTTCATTATCTTGCTCCTGTGAATAATGCTGTTATGAACATTAGGGTATAAATCACCATTTTTGCCTCAGTGCTGTTCACTCTGGAGTATAGCCCTAGCAGCAGAATAGATGAATCACATGGAATTTCTATTTTAGCTTTTTGAGGGAATACAATGAGATACTATCTCACTCCAGTAGCAGTGGCAAAGTTTAACAGGACTGCAATCTATAAAACATTGGAGAGGATGTGGAGAGATTGGAACTCTAATATACTGTTGGTGGAATTCTAAAATGATACATCCACTCTGGAGGGCAGTTTGACATTCCCTCACAAAGCTGAAAGTGCCCTTACTTCAAAGCAGTATTCTAGCAGTACCTTTTAAAACAATTATTATTATTACTATTATTATTATAGTTTATTTACAAAATTTGAATGTTATTTCCAGAACAGATTAGTCCAATTTTCCTCACCTCCCCCATTCAATTGCACAACTCCATGATTAATCTCCCCTCCCCTATCCACCACACATCTTCATCCCTCTGCTTCCACCCTTCCCCCTTTGGGTCCTTATACTTATTGTACAATAAGGGTTTTATACAATAAGTATCCTTGTGGGACTGAGTTAGTTCACTCATCATAATGTTCTCCACTCCCTCCCAAGTTAGGTAATAATTTACAAAATCATTTTAAAAAATACCTTTTTTTAAGACAAACATTTGTTCATCGTATATTCAGTATTCTTCACAAAAACCACAGTACAAAGGCATAAATTTTTCTTTGCTCTTCTTCATGTGTTGTCCAGCTTTTACATATATATGAGGTAAGTGATCAGGAAAAAATAAAAAATGAGTATCATATTTTCCAGGCTTGGAGGAAACCGTTTTTCATATTATGTTTGTAGGTCAAACATTATCAGCCTCAGATGCTGTACTGTAATTGGAAGCATTTTAAAGTCACAACTTTCCAAATTATCCAAATAAAACAGATCTTTGAGAAACTCAATATTAGAAAAAAAATAGGAAAGCAATCAAAACGTTGAGAATGCGCATGGCTTTTTATACATGAACGCTCCACCCTAACATATAACTCACTCTAGTTTTGCATCCTAAGGAAAACAAAATAAAGTTCCCAAACTTGCTTTCATTTAGTGTGTGTGTATAGTCCAAAGGAATTTCAATGAGATATGTGAATGATATACAGTTAAAATTTGACGAAACGTAAGAAGTCAGGTTCTCTATTTATTTCAACAGCCATTTGCTAGCTTTGTTATTCTTCTTTTATTTTCGCCTGGAGTTGCTAACACTTGTATTATTTTAATTCAAAGACAGACTCATTAAGTTGATTTTTAGTAACTGCCGACAATACTAAGGATACAGAAATAGTTGTGTGCCCGGACAAAAATTTAAATTTAATTGTTTAAGAATAGGAAAGTATAACCTTAAGAAAGAGAGAAGCAGCTTAAAGAAATGTGTTGCTGTTTTTTGCCTTCAAGCCAGCTGTGGCCTCTGGTGACTTAATTAGTAACAGAATGAAGCACTGTCCAGAGCGGCACCCTCCTCACGTTCTTGCTATGTTCAAGTGTGTCGTGGCAGAACTGTGCCAATCCATCCTACGGAGAGTTCCCCAGAGCTTGCTTACCTTCCACGTTATTGCATGATGTCCTTTTCCAATAGTTGGTATTTTCTGATTACATTTCCAAAACAAACAAAAGAAAACCCTCACCATTCTGACTTACAAGGAACATTCTTAAAATCCTCCAAAGACTGACTTGTTTGTTTTTCATACAATCCACCATATATTTCATATTCTTTGCCAATGCCATGGATTGAATGAACCAATTTTTCTCCAGTTTTCCTTTTTTATTCCTTTTTTATATTGTTGTTGTTGTTGTTGTTAAATGCCATCGCGTGATAGGTGATTCGTAGCGACCCTATGAATGAAAGACCAGGACACTTGTATAACTTTCTTCGTTTCTCCAAATTTATAGGGTTTCCAGAGGCAAGCTGTTTAGGAAGTGGATGCCACTCCTGCTTCCAAGTTTGTTTTAATTGGGGAGCTCCACCAAACCTTGTCTGCCATGGGTGACCAATATCCCATTTGACACATCAGTGTCACAGTGTTTAACATCACAGCAACCGTGAGTTACCTATATACAGCAAATTGACAAATCAGTGCTATATCACCTAGCAGAATCTTTGACCAAAAACAATTAAAAGCACCCCTGAGGGACACAGATTAAAATCACTGACCTTTGGCTTCGTAGTATCACTTTATGTCCATTAGGCCAACTGAAAGGAGCTTTGTTGACATAATCCATAGGGAGTTACATTTTAACTTTACAGTTTACTGTAACTTTAAGTTGTAGTTTAACTTGGAGAGTTAATGCAAAATGTCTGCCTCTGGTTCAAATGTACTTTGTGGCTCTATGGTATAAAAATGGACAATCTTCCTCTGTATAATAAATTAATAGAATAGAATAGAATAGAATAGAATAGAATAGAATAGAATAGAATAGAATAGAATAGAACAGAACAGAATAGAATAGAATAGAATTACTATAAATACTATACTATACAATACTATACTATACTATACTATATAGAATAGAATAGAATTAATAGTTTTAATAGAATTAATAGTTTTAATATAATATAGACTCTGTATAAGCTCAAAAACCCACAGTAGGGTCATCTATAGTTCCAATTTGACAGCAATAACCAAATAAGTGTTCACATGCACAGAAAATAAAATGGCTAAATTAAACCAAGCACTTCTTAGGCTTCAAAGGTATATCTTCCCTTTTTTCCCTTTAAAGAGATATTTTGCAAAAGAGCTGTCTAGTATAATGTGTGACTTGATTTGTTGGCTGCTGTTTTCATTGTTTATATTGTTAGGAAAGAAACATCTGATAACCTCAATTTCCTCAATCCCTATCATAATGTTGTTATTGTTAGGTGACATCAAGTTGACTCATAGCAACTCTATGAACAAAAGATCTGAACCCTGTTCTATCCTGCATATCCTCACGTTTCTTTATACACAAAAGCCCATTCCGGCAATCATCATGTCAGCCCATCTGATTGAGGGTCTCCCTCTCCTTTGCTAACCCTCCATGCTTCCCAACATCATGTCCTTCTCCAAGAAATACCCCTTCCTTGTAACATGCTCAAAGTATGTGAGACAAAGCCTCATCATTCTTGCCTCCAAAGAGCACTTTGGCTGCACCCTCTACAAGACCCATCTGTTCGTTCTCTTGGCCATCCATGGGATGTTCAGTGCTGCTCCCCAACACCACAGCTGAAAAATGTCAATTCTTTTTCTGTCATCCAATGACCAGCTCTCTGATGTGTAGCAGGTAATTATGAAGATCATGGTCTGAACTAGACACATCTCAGTTTTCAAAGTTATATCATTGTCCTTCAGTATTTTGGAGAAGTCCCTGATGGCACACTTCTCAGTACAATGCATCTCCTGATGTCCTGACTGCTGATACTAAGGATGTTGATTGTTGATACAGGTAAAACAAAATCTTTCACAGCTCCAATCTGAGTCTGTGATGAGGATTTTTGTTTTCTTGGCATTGAGATATAATTCATACCATAAGCTGCAGTTCTTGATTTTCTGTAGCAAGAATTTCATATCATCTTCATTTTCAGCAAAGTTGTATCATCAGCATAATGCAGGTTCTTGATGAGTCTTGCTCCAATCCTGATGCTGCACTTCTCTTCATAGAGCCTAGCTTTGCAAATTATTTGCTCAGTGTACAGAATAAATAGGTATGGAGAAATGATACAACACTGCACATACCCTTCTTGATCTTAAACTATACAGAGTTGCCCTGCTCTGTTCACACAACAGCTTCTTGGTTTAAGTATAGATTTTGCATGCACACAATAAAGTGTTCTGGGATTCCTATTATTCTCAATGTGAGCTTTAATTTTTTATCTTTGTATTTTATGGTATGTGTGTACATTTCAATAATTGTGCTAATAGGAATTTCATGTATGTGAATGGATAATATTCTATAACTCACAGCACTGTACTTCAGAACAGATCTTGAAATGTTTTTGAGGATGAAGATCATATTTTTCTCTTCAATTGACATTTCTGGCACAATAGATAGTGTGATTGACTGTAAAATCACTAATGCCTCAAATGTCAATCTTATGGATGCCACTTAATTTATGACAACTCCATATTTTCCTAGATTATCTTATACATTCCATATTCCAATTATTGATAGATCTTTGTAGCTGGTTCTCCTAATTTTGAACCTCAGACTTGTATTCGTTAGGTTTCTGTCCATTTTTCATACCATTCAATATGAGTGCTCAGCAAATCATCCAAGAAGCTGTACAAAAAGAAGAGTAATGTGGCATCAGGATTGGAGGAATACTCACTAATAACCTGTGTTACGCAGATAACACACATTGTTTGCTGAAAATTAAGAAGACTTGTAGTGCGTCTCCTGCACCTCAACTCCAAGGCATCTATTCTTCTTTTGTCATCCTCAGTCGTTGTCCAACTCTCTGAAGCATAACAAATAATTGAAAAGACCATGGACTGGATTAGGTGTACCTTTATATCCAGACTGACATCATTGCTCTTCAGCACTCTGGAGAGGTCCATGATGGCAGATTTTTCCCAATGCAATTTGTCTTTTGATTTCCTGACTGCTGTTGTTGAGTGTTAATTGTGGATCTGAGCAAGGTGTAATTGCTAACAACTTCAATCTCTTCTCCATCTAATATGGTGCTGCCAGTTGGCCCAGTGGTGAGAATGTTTTTCTTCTTGATGTTGACCTTCAATCCATATTGAAGACTACAGTCCTTGACCTTTTGCAGCAAGAGCTTCAGGTCTTCTTCAGTTTCAGCAAGTAAGGTTATGTCATCTGCTTATCATAGGCTGTTAATGAGCCTTCTTCCAATCTTTATGCCGCAATCCTCTTCACAACACCCTGCTTCCTGAATGATCTGTTCTACATACAGATTGAAAAGGTATGGAGACTGGATGCATCCCTGATGCACCCCTTTCCTGATTTTTGAACCATGCAGTCTTTCCTTGCTTTGTTCTAAGGACTGCTTCCTGCAGAAGATCAAAAACTACAGCCTTCAATATAGGTTACAACTCAACATTATGCATATAAAATTCTTCCTTACTTGACCAGTAGGTAATATGATGATGTTGTGGTTGTTGTTGTTAGTTGCCATGTAGTCAAGTATGACTCATAGCAATTCTATAAGAAGCTGAACTAGACCTTACCTATCCAGTACCATCCTTATCATGTCTGACAAACTAGAGTCAATTTCTGAAGTCATTGTGTCAATCTATCTTTTCAGGAGTCGTTGTATCCCTCATTGACCCCCCACCCATCTTTCCAGTAATGATCTTCCTTTCCAAGAAATAGCTTCACCTATGTTTATACATGAAAGACAAAGCTTTGCCTTTTTTGCCTCCAAGGAGCACTCTGACTGTACTTTTTTCAAGACATATCAATTTGTTCTTTCGGCAGTCCATGAGATAATCAGTATTCTTCATTGGCACCTAAATTCAAAGATACCTATCTATCTATCTATTTATCTATCTATCTATCTATCTATCGATCTATCTATCTATCTATCTATCAATCTATCTATCATCTATCTATCGTATATGGGGTTATTTTGTGGCTGACTACCTTTGAGTTGAGAATGACTCATAGCAACCCTATGTACAAAAAGGCCTGAAACCCCTCTGCAACTATCGACATTTATCAAAGTTCATCGTTTCCAGAGGCATATTGTTTAAGTAGTGGATGCCACTCCTGCTTCAGAATGTGTGTGTGTGTGTGTGTGTGTGTGTGTGTAGCTCTGTGCTGCAATCCTGAAAGCACACGGCTCAAGGCCACCAATAGGTCAGTTCTGACACTATGGTACTCAACAACAACAAAATATTTGTTATGGTGGTTGTTGTTATGTGCTGTAGGGTTGAGCCCAACTCATAGCAACCTTATGCACAATAGCTGAGAACCCTACTCTATTCTTAGCCACCCTCTCTGCCTCCGACACACTTGCACTCATTACCCCAGTTACTGTGTCGATCCATCTCAACTGGCCTTCTCCTTTCTTGTGCTGTCCCTCCACCCTTCCAAGCATGATGTCCTTCTAGAATTTTCCTCCTAGTAGTATACCCAAAATACGTGAGATGGAGCTTCAAAATTCTTGCCTCCAATAAACAGCTTGATTTCATTCTCTCCAGGATGGAATTGTTTGTTCTCTTGTCAGTCCATGCTATGTTCAATATTCTTATCGAAGGCCACAACTCAGAGTCATCAATTATTCTTCTATTGTCCTTAGTCAGTGTCCAGCTTTATGACGCTTAGTCGCTGTGGAGCTTTTTGATGCATAGCAAGTAATTGTGAAGATCGTGGTCTGGATCAGGCACACCTTAGTCTCCAGACTGATATTATTGCTCTTCAGGATTATGGAGAAGTCCCTAAGAGCAGATTTTCCAAATGAAATTTGTCTTTTGATTTCCTGGCTATTGGTACCAAGCGTGTAGATTGAGGAGCCAAGCAAACTGAAGCTGTTAACAATCTCAGTCTCTTCACTGTCTATATTATCCTGGCAATTGATCCAGTGGTGAGAATCTTTGTATTTTTGTTGTTGAGTTTCAATCTATATTTAAGGCTGTAGTCCTTGGTTCTCTCTCTCTCTTTCTCTCTCTGTCTCTCTCTCTGTCTGTCTCTCTGTCTCTCTCTCTCTCTCTCTCTCCCTCTCTCTCTCTCTCTATATATATATATATATGTATATAATGTTGCATATATACATTACACACGCATACACACATAATTTTAATGGCTTTACTAAACAAAAAAGCAAAACATATTTGAGCATTTCATGTGTTGGTTGGACATCTAAATAATCTTCCTCTGTGAAAAGTCTTTCCACATCTTCTGCCTGTTTTGCAATTATGTTATCAGTCTTTTTCATGTGGAAGCCCTGTAGGGTTCCATATTTGAGACCCTTGTCTGAAATGGTATTGCCAAATGGCTTTTGGGTTTTTTTTTTCCTAGTCAGTAGATTTTTTTTACATTCTGTTGGAGAATGTTTTTGATGCACAGAGTTTAGAAGGTCCCATTAATCAATCTTATCCTCTCCAGATTGAACACTTCTGGCTGTATTTGGCAATCTCTTTATACCATAGACTGGGCCATCTAGGCTTGACCCCAGTTTGTCGCTTATGAATTTTATGGTCTGGAGCTTTACTCCCAGGTCTCTGATTCACCCACAATGAGATACCATTTTACTCTAGTAGGAGAGGCAAAGTTTAACAGGACAGTAAGTAAGAAATGTTAGAGAGGATGTAGAGAGAAGGGAACTTTTATATACTGTTGGTGGGATTATAAAATGGTACAATCACTTAGGAAGACAGTTTGGCATTTCCTCAAAAAGCCGAACATAGTAGTTCCATCTGACAAAGCTATTCCACTGCTTAGAAATACTCCGAGAGAATGAGAACTGAGGCTCAAATGAAGACTTGTACACCAATGTTCATAGAAGCATTAATAGACCATCACAACAACTTGGAAACAGCCCAAATGTCCAACAACAATGGAATGGATTGAGCAATTATGTTACATATTGAAAATTACTACCTAACTTGGGAGGGACTAGAGAGTATTATGCTAAGTGAACTAACTCAGTCTTATAAGGATAAATACTCTATAAGACCATTATTGTAGAAACAGAACTTGTAAAACATCTATGAGAATCTAAAGAGGGGAGAATGAGAACAGAGGGATGCGAATGGGCCGAAGGGGGATAAGTAATAGGTTTGCACAATTTGTTAGGTTGAGAGAGTAGTGAGTAAAAATAATGGGAAAGGTCTGGTGTGAAAAACAATGTATACAAACTTTATAGGTAAACCAGTATAAAATGGAAATTTTATTACAAAAGAAAAAAGAGAAGTGTTAAACTAATATTCCACATTGTCCATTTATTTATATATTACACTTTCCAAGAACAACAGTGTTTCCTGATTTTTTAAACGACCTGTCTTACTACTCTTCCATTTCTTACTTGTCAGCATCTTTTTTTAAAAAAAAAAAATAAAGCTCAAGCTTTTCTTTTATAATGATTATGCATTTATGAGGATGTCTAAATAGATTGAATAGTGTATTGTGGCTGGTAACCTGGTAGTTGATAGTTTGGACTCATGCAGTGGTGAGAAAAGTTTGATTATGTGTTTCCAAAATAATTGCAGCCAGGAAAACCCTGGAGCCATTTTAATCGGTAACGCAGGGTCCTGCCAGGAAACAGAACAGATGCTGTAACAACTGGTTGCTCTATTTATTTATTAAATTTGGGGGTTGTGTTTATGATCTGTCTCTTGGCCCATGAGCCAAGTTGCTGTTTATTCCCTGTTGTGTATTTGGCACTGAGGAGCATTGCTTCACACATGCTACCTGATATAAAAGTAGCTATTAAAATAAGTCTTTTGAATTCCTGACTATGTGTGCCAATAGTGTTGATCATGGGTCTGATCAAGATGAAATTTTTAACAATCTCTATCTTTTCTGCATCTATCATGATGTTAACAATTGGCCTAGTGGTGAGAATTTTTGTTTTCTTGTAGAGATGTTGAGATGCAATCCATATTAATGACTGTAGTCCTTGATTTTTGCAACAAAGGCTTCAATACCTTCTCAGTCTTGGCAAGCAAGGTTGTTTTACCTGCATAAAGCAGGTTGTTAAGTCTTACTCCAATCTTGATATCACATTCTTTTTCGTAAAATACAGCCTCCAAATTTATCTGTTCCACGTAGAGACTGAAAAGTATGGAGAAAAGATAACATTCCTGACATACTAATGATTTTGAGCAGTGCAGTGTTATGTTACTCTGTTCATATGACTATTTTCTGGTCTACGTATAGATTTCACTTGAGCACAATCAAGTGTTCTGGGATTCTCATTCGTTTCAATGTTAAACACAATTTGTTGTGACCCACACAGTTAAATGCATAGTAAATAAAATACAAATAGGCATCCTCCTGGTACTCTCTGCTTTCAGGCAAGATCCATCTGATGTTAGCAATGATATTTCTACTGCTGTGACCTCTTCTAAATCCCTTTTGTGTTTCTGGTAGTTTTCCGTCTAGCTGTTTTGGTTTAATCTTCAAAAGATAAGTTGCTTTAAGCAAGTCTACTGTCAGAGACTTCTCTAGCGTCCTGAAGAATAATGGTATCAGTCTAGGGACCAAGGTGTTAAGATCTGTCCTACAGAAGGTAAAACCAGGTTCCTTCCTGGAGACAAGGATTTTTAAACCTATCTCACATACTTTGGGTATGCTGCCAAGAGGGACCAGTCCTTGGAACAGAACAGCACATGTGGAATAGAAGAGGACTGGCAAAGGAAAGGAAGACCCTGGTTGAGATGGATTGACACAGTGACT
The DNA here is from genome assembly GCF_000299155.1 of Elephantulus edwardii. NCBI lineage: Eukaryota > Metazoa > Chordata > Mammalia > Macroscelidea > Macroscelididae > Elephantulus > Elephantulus edwardii. The sequence goes on from NW_006400000.1 coordinate 772,806, forward strand.
GTGGTAATCAATTCAAATGTGTCAGAGACACTGAGGTTGGCTCAGGATAGGGTGGAATTCAGAACTATTGTTCATAAGGTCACTATGAGCCTTAGTCAATTCAATACACATAATGAAAACAACATTAGAATGAAAAATAAGTTAGTGAAAAAAATTCAGAAAATGTGGTAGAAGCATTTACATACCACTATTTCCTAAAACGAAGCACATAAAACATTAGGAAACTGTTGCTGTTAGATGTGGTCAAGTAAATTCCAACTCATAAAGACTCAATATAAGACAAACTTCAACATTGCCTTCCCCAGTACCATCTTTCCATTGATGGTTATGTTTGAAACCTTTGTTGAAGTCACCTATCAATTTGTATTCCTGATTAAAATGTAAAGAAATGATCTAGTTAACTTTCACAGAGTAGCTATTTCCCCACATACAGAACCAACATACATCTTTGTTAGTACCTGAGTATGCTCTTATTTGGTTAATATGAACCAAATATAAAACTGAAATTTCTACAAAGTCTTTTGACTAAAGGGATAAAGAAAAAAAAAAAAAAAGAATTCTATCTTTCAAGTTCCAGAAATATGTTGGTTCCTATTGAATTCACCTACAATATATATTTTGGTCCATTAATCTGTTCCCAAAATGATAATAGTGGAGACATTTATTCATCCATTTTTGTTGTCTCATTGATATGAGTCATGTGATTGAGACCCAACTGGCTCAAAATAGGGCAGAGTTTGGAGATGTTGTACATTGGTTCATTATGAGTCATAGGCAGCTCGACAGTATATAATAACAACAACATCAAGTATATCAGAGTCCACAAGACTGGCACAAGATAGAAGAAACTTCAAGTTTATTGTCCATAGGAGCACTATGAGTTGGATTTTACTCGAAAACACTTAACAACAACAATCTTGGAGGCAAGGATGGTAACATTCCGTCTCACATATTTTGGACATGTTGTCAGAAGAGGTCAATTCTTGGAGAAGGACATCCATGCTTGGAAAACTGCAGGGTCAGCGCATGAGAGGAAGATTCACAATGAGATAGATGGACACAGATTATAACATTGGGCTCAAGAATTTTGGAAATGGTGAGGATGACAAAGATTAGTGGAAGGTTCAGATTTAATGTTCATAATGATTGGTGTAAGTCATAGTTGGGTTCATGGCACATACAACTGCAATTCAAACCAAAACTCCCTGCTCTGCTTTGTATAAATACATTTTGTAGAAAGAAGCAGACAGGAAGGGGTGCAAAGATGCAACTGAAACCATGGTGTTCTCCTAGTCACACACGACGGTTGGGAAGCTTCTGTCTTTACCACTGCAGTGTCCATGATCCCACCTCCTCACTGCATCACAATTCTGGAAAGACAACACTTTGGGAGCTGACACTGTATTCAATAATAAGCCTATTTGCAAACAAAAGATGGCAAATTATATTTTCCATAAAATTCAGAGTTTTATTCACTTGAATCATTATCTCCTTTTTCTGCCCAGAAGGTTTCATTCTTCCTTCAGGTGCTGAAGCTGTTTTTATCAGCTCAGGTTTTCCTGCAGGTGACAGGACAGCATTCTGGTAAAGAAATGGTGGAGGGGGAAACGCTCATTAAGATAATAATCTATTCATATTCCTCACACACATATTTTTACCTCCACATACTGAGAATTTTTAATGTCTGAAGCTAGGATGCTTTGCCTATTTTGTCTCTCTTTGCCCTTAACCCAGCCCTCCTTCTCTGAAGAAGCAGAAGGCAAAGAGAACAGTAGGGAGAAAAAAAAATCTACGTATAATTGTAGAATTGCCCTTTAGACCACACAGCAGGCTGGTGTGCTGAAGAAAAGCTTCTTTCCTTTTTCTGATATAGGGCATAATTCTTTGAAAGGATCATAAACTACAAAGCCTTCTGTTGTGATTAATTAAAAAAAGAAGCAGCTTAAATTTAATATCAAGAATATTATAATATTATTCATACAGGACTATGAGCTCTAGCAGATAAAGAATTAAACTGCGAACCCAAAGGCAGGAACTTTGAATCCAATAGCTGCTTTGCAGTAAAAAGATGGGCAATCTTCTCCTGTGTGATTTATAGCTTCTGAAAACCTGCTGGAGGGTGTGACTTGAGACGGTGAGATTTGTTTTCAAGAAGTATCTTTATTGTAATAGAATAGACATTGTAACTCAACATTAAGAAGACAAAGTTTCTCACCAATGGACCAACTGGCAGCACCATGGTGGATGCAGAAGAGAATGAATTTGTTAACACAGGTTGCTCAGCTCCACAATCAACACCTTTGGCACCAGCAAGCAGTCAGGAAATCAAAATAAATTGCATTAGGTAAATCTGCTGTCAGGGACCTTTCCAGAGTACTAACAAGCATCAATGTCAGTCTAGAGACTAAGTTGTGCTTGATTCAGGCCATATTTCACAATTACTTGTGGTGCTTCAGAGAGCTAGATAGTGACTAAGGACAAGAGAAGAATTGATGTTTTTGAGTTTTGGTGCTGGAGAAAAGTCTTGAACATACCATGGACCATCAAGAAAACAAATAATTCTGTGTTGGAGAGGGTGAAACTAAGTTTCTCGATGGAGACAAGGATTTTGAAGCTCCATCTCATAAACTTTGGGCACGTGGCCAGGAGGGATCAGTCCTTGGAAAAGAACATCATACTCAGAAGGGTGGAGAGACAATTCAGGAGAGGAAGACCCTGGATGAGATGGATTGATACAGTCATTGGGGCAATGGTGGTAGGTGTGTCATAGTCAATGAGAATGACTCAGGACAGAGCAGGCTTCAAACTGCTGTAAAAAAGGTTACAATGAGTTGCAGGCAACCTGCCAACACATAACAACCACAAGAACAACAGGGAGTGCCTGATAAGAATAAGAACAGCAGAAGAAAAATGTATTCCTTTGAGTTGTGACTGGACAAGAGTATTGAGTATACACCATGGACTACAAAAAGGACAAGCAGTTTTGTCCTAGAGAGAAGCAAGCTACTTCTTGGAGGCAAGGATTTTAAAACTCCATCTCACATACTTTGGGCATGTGGCCAGGAGGGACCATCCTTGGAGAAAGATTTCATACTAATAAGGATGGAGGGACAGTGCAAGATAGGGAGATCTTAGATGAGATAGATTGGTCCATTAACTGGAGTAATGGGGGTAGGTGTTTTGGAGATAATAAGATTGGCTCAGAATAGGACCGAAGTCACAGTTCTGGTGCACAGATTCTCTATGATTCACTCTTGACTAGAAAGCAAATAACAACAAGAGCTGTAAAAAAATGGTATTTTCAATAATTTTATATGCATTTGAGGATTGGACAATGAATAAGAACAACAGTATGAGAACTAGTACTTTTGATCTGTGGTCTTGGAGAAGAGTGCTGATAATCCTGTAGACTGCCAGAAGAACAGTCTGTCTTGGAGAAGGTGCAACCAAAATGCTCCTTGGAGAAAAGATGAAGAAGGATTGTCTCACATACTTTGGACATTTAGCTAAAAGAATCTGTTCCTTGCAAACATTCCTCTCCCCCAGGAGAGGCACATTACGCTGAGAAATGTGGAGGGACAGCAAAGGAGAGGAAGATCCTCAACCAGGTGTATTGACACAGTGACTACAGCAATGAGTTTTACTGTGTCGGACATTGTGAAAATGACACGGGGTAGAAGACTCATATCTGTTGTTAATAGATCACAATGAGTCATACTTCATTCAACAACATCTAACAACAACCAAAACTTTATAAATTGGGCAAAAGCTTAACTGAAATAAGATGGAATTAAAGAGACAATTAAGTGTATTGAATAGAATCTATATAAACCTGCTCAAAACTTTTTATTACAAGGGAGAATATAAAATTATGTCAGAAATGGCTTGGAACCAAAAAGGACTATAAAAATTATGGCCATGAAGAATATCACAGCTTCCACTTTCTAAAAAGCTTTCAATGAAAACTCTATGAACTTGGAAGAAAGATGAAAGATTTGTGTTCAAGTCTTTCATTCACAGGGTCGCAATGGGTCATCTACAACTCTACAGCACTTAACAACAACAATAACAACAACTGTATATTAAGGGAATTTGTATATGAAATTAAATTTTCTAGTATTACAGTTGCTATAATCAAGGATGCTTTCAGCAGAATGTTAAATGATCCAGGAAGTATTAAAAGAAGATGGAAAGAATATGCTGAGTCACTGTATCAAAAGGAATTGGAAGACACAGAAGAATTTCGTGAAACAACATATGAGCAAGAGCCTATGGTGATGAAGGAAGAA
>NW_006400000.1:778153-779837 GCF_000299155.1 Elephantulus edwardii
AAGGAGGACAGAAGGAGAGTTGATGCCTTTGAGCTGTGGTGCTGGATAAGAGTATTGAGAATACCATGGACTACTAGGAAAACAGATTTGTCCTGGAAAGGGTTAAACCGGGTGGCTCCTTGGAAGCAAGGATTCTGAGGCTCCTTCTAACATACTTCGGACATGTTGTGAGGAGAGACCGGACCTTGGAGAAGGACATCATGCTTCGGAGGGTGGAGGGACAGCGAAGGAGGGGAAGACCCTCTATGAGGTGGATTGATTCAGTGACTGGGATAATTGGGATGGGAGTTTCAGAGACAGTGAGATTATCACAGGACAGAGCAGAGCTTAGGGCTGTTGTACGAATAGTCGCTATGAGTCATAAGCGACTCGACAGCACATAACAACAACAACAATATTACAGAATTTACTTATGGACAGAGAGATAATTGCATGAGTAAATGAGATGGTAGGCGACATTCAAAACATAGGATGATGGTTGGCTTTAGGTATAGGTATAGGGAAATATTTTGTTGTTCCATAAGGGATGGGGTAATAGGGAATCAAGTGAATTTGTTGATAAAAAGATATCATTATATTTTTAAAGCCATTGTCCTTGAGTTGGAATTAACTCATGTCTGACTATTTATTGGGCTATGAAATTCACAGGAAGAGATTGCCCATCTTTCTCCTGGGGAGTGACAGGTAGATTTGAAGTGGCAGAGGGCTGTCTTTGAGTTAACAACACAGCTTTATGACCTGCACCATCAGAACTCCCTATAGAATGATAGGAATTTCTGTTTTTTTTACTCTTATCCACTAGATGGGTGACCCTAGGCAAATATTTTCCATTTTCTGAATCAGTCATTCTTCAAATAGAAATGGAAATAACATTAGCCACAAAACATATTGCGATCATTATATGACATGAGTAAATACTACATCAAACATATTGTCTGGCACATAATAATCCTCTACAAGCTGGATTTAGAAGAAATTAGGACACTAAAGAAATTATTGCCAATGTCAGACAGATCTTCTCAGGAAACAAAGAGTACCAGAGGAATGTCTATCTGTGTTTCCTTGACTATGCAAAAGCATAGTTTTTGTGCGAATCACAACAAATTGTGGCTAACCTTGAAGAGAACAGGAATCCCAGAACACATGATTGTGCTTATTTGAAACCTATACATGCATGGTCTGATACAGGCCATGGTCTTCACAATCACTTGTTATGCATCAGAGAGTTGAACAATGACCAAGGAGGACAGAAGGAGAATTGATGCCTTTGAGCTGTGGTGGTGGAGAAGAGTATTGAGAATACCATGGACTGCTAGGAAAACAAACAAAGTCATTCTGAAGAGGGTTAAACCGGGTGGCTCCTTCGAGGCAAGGATTCTAAGGCTTCATCTAACACACTTTGGACATATTGTAAGGAGAGACTGGTCCTTGGAGAGAGAGGGACATCATGCTTGGGAAGGTGGAGGGACAGCGCAGGAGAGGAAGGCCCTCTATGAGGTAGATTGATACAGCGACTGGAGTAATCTGGACCATGTAGTGGCTCCTTGCTGTGTTCTGACAATTGCCTCTTGGTCCAAGTATAAGTCTCACGTTGTTGTTGTTGTGGCTATGTGCTGTCGAGTCATTTGCGACTCATAGCGACCCTATGAACAACAGCCCTAAACCCTGCTCTATCCTGTGCCAA
>NW_006400000.1:780802-785462 GCF_000299155.1 Elephantulus edwardii
ACAGCTTATTGTGACACACACAGTCAAAAGCCTTTGCATAGTCAATGAAGCACAGATAGACATTCTTCTGGTATTCTTTGCTTTCTGCTAAGATCCATCTAACATTAGGTATAATATCCCTAGTACCAAGACCTCTTCTAAATCCAGCCTGCACATCTGGCAGTTCTCTGCTGACATATCGTTCCAAATGTTTTTGGATAATTTTCAGCAGAGTCTTGCTTGTATGTGATATCAATTATATTGTCGATAATTTCCACACTCTGTTGGTATTCGCAGTCAGAAAATTAAAAGACAAATTGCAGAGTATTGAGAAGCAATGATCGCAGTCCTGAGACTAAGGTACACCTGATCCAGGCCTTGGTCTTTACAATTACTTGCTATATGTCCGAGAGCAGGACAATGACTAAAGATGAGAGAAGAATTGTTATCTTTAATTTGTGGTGCTGGAGAAAAGTTTTGAGCATTCTACATACCACTAAGAAAACAAATAGGTCTTTCCTGGAGAGGGTGAAACCAATTTTATTCTTGGAGGCTAAAATTTTGAAGTCCCATCTCATAATTTGGGCATATGGCCAAGAGAGACCAGTCCTTGGAGAAGGACCCCATACTTAGAATGGTGGAGGAATAGCACACGAGAGGAAGATCCCAGAGAAGGTGGACTGACATAGTGACTGGGGCAATGGGAGTAGGTGTGTCAGAGTCAGTGAGGCTGCTCAGGACAGGCTTCAGAACTGCTGTACATTGGGTCACTATGACTTGGAGATTACTCAATGACACATAACAATGACAACAACAAAGTAAAACCATTTTTATCCCCAAAATATTGAGAAAGCCATCACATCAATTTATTAGCACTTGTTAAACACTTTAATGTGCATCTGCTTTCTGGTATTTAAAGAAGTTAAGAACTATTAGAAAAGAGAAATTAGAGATGTCGGAGTCAGAATCTTAGAGAAACAAAAATTGGATTTTGGAAAAAAAAAAATTGGATTTTGGAAACAAACTCTTCTCGTTGTCATCAGGTTAGGACTGACTTCTAGTTGACTCTCCACTGTGTTTCCCGAGACTGTGAACACACAGGAAAAGATTGTCATTTTCCTTTGGCTGATTGATTCCAACAACCAGACAGCAGTGATCTTTGAGTTAGCAGTACAATCCCCTAAGGAGTATGCCATCAGAGTAATTATCTGTGTATTCCTGACAATATCAGTGTCTCTGAAGCTCTAGTGCATAAATGAGGATTAGTAATAACACTTATTTTAAATAATAAGTAAAAAACACTGTGAGTATTCCACAGGATTGTTGCTGGGTTACCCAGACCTGGGAGCATAGGAAGGCAGGTGTCGGCTGGGCAAGAGGAGAGAATAGACTGGGATGCTGCAGGGACCAGGTTTTGGGAGATGGGACCATGGCACCTACGACAAAGGGTGGTGGAGTAACACTGAATCTGTTAGCTGTGTGATGGAGAAAGATATTCATCTATTCATTCAGGTAGAATGCTTGTCAGTCAGATATTGCTCTTAAGCTAAGCATCCAAAGTAAGGTAGTCTGCGAAGAAGGATTGGCCATCCACTTCTGATGTAACAGGCCTTTGAAAACTCAATTAGATTAGACGAGGAGATATGGCACTGGAGGCTTAGTCCTCATATTGGGACACAAGGAGGAACAGTTGCAAGCAGACACTAATGATTGGAACACGAAATGTGAGAAATATGAATGTAGGATACTTGGACATTGTTAAGGAAGAAATGGAACACATCAATACTGACACACTAAGCATTAGTGAACTTAGATGCATTGGCTTGGGACATTTTAAACCAGATCAACTTTTCGATTTTTTTTTGTTTGTTTGGAACATGAGCTACTACAGTGGAAATGGAAATGAAAAGGTGAGAAAAATGGGGTTGCCTTCATAGTAAAAAAAAAACATTTCTAAATCCTTCCTGAATTATAATGTTGTGAGTGACAGGAAAATATTGGAAGAGGTCCATATATGTTCCCATTATGAAGAAAGACTAAAAGCAGAGGGATGTGGATGTGCAGGGAGAAAAGGGGATTAATCATTTGGTTGTACAATTTGATGGGTGGAGTGTGAGGGAAATTGAATTTGTTCAAATTTGTATTTTAATTTTGTAAATAAACTAGTAAAAAAAGAGGAACATGATGCAAATGAATATGGAAACTACTGAACAATATTATGAATGTCACATGCAAGCAAAATACTGCTGAAGATCATTCAAAATGGCTAGAACAGTACATAGATAGAGAACTTCCAGAAGTTCAAGCAGCATGTAGAAGAGGCACCAGAGATATATTGCTGGTGCTACATAGATTTGGGTGCAAAGTAGAGAATACCAGAAGGATGTCTGTGTGTGCTTTATTGACTGTGCAAAGGCATTTGACTGTGTAGATCTTAACAAGTCATGGCTGACCTTGAGAAGAATGGGAGTTTCTGAACACTTAATTGTGCTCATGTGGAACCTACACCTGGACCAGGAGACTATTGTGTGAACAGAGCAGGGGAACCACTACAAGGTTTAAAATTAAGAAGGGAGTGTGTCAGGGTTTTATTCTCTCTCTCCATACCTATTTAATCTTTATGCTGAGCTAATTATTTGAGAAGCTGGACTCTGTGAAGAGGAGTGTCACATCAGGACTGAAGAGAGACTCATCAATAATTTGTGTTATGCTGATGACAAAAACTTGCTTGCTGAAAGTGAGAAGGAATTGAAACACCTGTTGCAGAAGGTCAAGGAATAGAGCCTTTAAGTATGAATTGCATCCCAATGTCAAAGATTCTTGCCACCTATAGGCAGCATCATAATGGATGGAGAGGCGATTGAAACTGTCAACTACTTCATCTTGCTTGGATTCATGATTAACACCTTTGGTACCAGCAGTCCAGAAATAAGAAGATGCATTGCACTTCATCTTCATGGCATCTGGAAAATCTACACTTAGGGATCTTTCCTAAAAAAATATTGGGGATTAATGATGTCAATTTGAGGACTAAGGTGTGACTGATTCATGCCATACTTTTTCAAATCACTTGCTATGCATCTGAGATCTGGTCAATGATTAAAGATGACAGAAAAAGAATGATGCCTTTGAGCTGTGGTGTTGGAGAAAAGCACTGAACCTCCCATGAATGACCAAGCGAACATATATGTGTTGGAGTAGGTGTAGCTGGAGTGCTCTTTGGAGGGAAGGATCATGAGGCTTCACCTCACATACTTTGGGCATGTTACTAGAAGGGGCTCGTCCTTGGAGAGGGACATGATGCTGTGAAGAGTAGAGGGTCAGCTACAGAGAGGAAAACCCTAGACCAGGACATGGTGAGTGCTACAATGGGCTCTTGTGTGTCAGGAAATGTGAAAATAGCACAGGATAGAACAAAGTTAAAATCTTTTGTTCATAGGTGTCATATGAGTTGTACGTGACCCGATGGCAACTAACGACAACAACAACAATCAAATGAAATTACTTGCAAATGAAGTAAAATACCATGTATATAGGATATACTTTCCCTCTCTTAGGAAAGTGACATCATGATTGAAAAGTTGGAGGATGAAAGAGTAGAAGATCCTCAACCAGACGATTGCCACAGGGACTGAAGCAATGAACTCAGGTGTGTCAGGGATAATGACGATGCCACAGGCTAGAACAGGGCTCAGATCTGCTGTTCATAGGGCCAATACAAGTTGTAGAGTTATCAACAATAACAGCAGGTATTGTGTTGTGTTGTGTTGTGCTGTAATTATGTGCCATCAAGTCACCTATGACTCATAGTGGTACTATATGGATAGATCTGAACCGTGCCCTGTCCTGAGACAGTCTTACTGATTCTTGCACACCTACTTCCATTACCCTAGTCACTATGTCAAAACATCTTATCCACGGTCTTTCTCTCCTGTGTTGTCCCTCCACCCTCCTAAGCAGGGTGTCCTTCTCCAAAGACTGATCCTTTCTGGCCACATGCCCAAAGTATATGAGATGGAGCTTAAAAATCTTTGCCTCGAAGGAGAAACTTGGTTTCATCTTCTCCAAGACAGACCTGTTTATTCTCTTTGCAGTCCATGAAATGTTCAATATTCTTCTCAGCACCGCAACCCAAAAAGTACCCATTCTTCTTCTGTCATTCTTGGTCATTGTCCAGCTCTGTAATGCATAGCATGTAATTGTGAAGACTCTGGTTGGTTTTTTGGTTTGTTTGGGTGGTTTGTTTTGTTTTGTTTTGTTTTTAATGGGACTAATTATGGATCTCTTCCATTCAGTTGGTCACGTGGTTGTCCTCCAGATTTCTTGTCACTACCTGGTGGGCACATACAGGGAGATACTCAGTAATGTGGGCTATTGAAAAGCAATATTCAGGTGGTTTGAGAAGGTACTTTAGTAGATTTTGAATCCTGGTTCTCCTGTTTATCAGGTCTGTGACTTTAAGTACTTAATCCCTAAGTATTTAACCTCTATGGGTCTAAGTTTCCTCATATTTAAAATACAGAAAAATGATAATAGTTTATTTAAGATGTGGTTAAAAGAATCAAATCAATTACAATGTAAAAAACATTTAGAATATATCTGACATATTTTAATAATTAATAAAGAGAGGAAAAAACAGAAAAATTGGTAGAACATTAAAAGCAGGCTTAAAGCCAGACCC
>NW_006400000.1:786077-787875 GCF_000299155.1 Elephantulus edwardii
CAATTCCCCAGCATCCAAAAGTGCACTGGGGATATTCTGAAGGCATCACCTACTTGCCTTAACAGATTAAGCAAATTCTATATTCCTCCTCTATTTGCTTTAACCAAGTCAGTTCAGTCACTTGACCTTAAGCCTTTGCTTTGATAAAACAAAATTCTTACAAACAAAACTCTTTGGAATTCAAGTGCTTAGAAATGCTACCTATACTGTTGGTCTTTTCACTTCTTGTTACTCTGACAATAAATACAACATAAGGACTCTCTAAATCCCTTGGTCCTGCTGCTCTTAGTGTTAAATTTAACATTTTAAAGATCTTGAGAATGTAAAGGATTCCAAGTAATATGTGGGTTTCCATAAACACAGTATCCCCTAATTGTTCACAAAAATAAGGGGAGTTTTATGGGGGGCAGGGAATCAGATTTTTACCAGAGACAGTGGTTTCATATCATCAGGGTATTTAAGCAGATGTCTAAAAATGTTTCCCCATGACTACAAGAAATGATCATGGTCCAGACAGCCATCAGTCCACCAAGTCTTCATCTTTCCTCTGTGAAATAACTTTCTCTATTCTCCTACCACAGGTTTTCAATGGAGACACTCATATTCTTGCTTGATACAAGATCTCTGTATATAGCAGTAGTCTGTTGTTGTTATTATGTGCCATCAGGTCACCTGCGACTCATAGCTACCCCATCTACAAAAGCTCTGAAGCCTGTCCTGTCCTGAGCCAGTCTCACTGACTCCAACACACTGACTACCATTGTCCCAGTCACTATATGTCTCTCTAGGGACTTCCTCTCCTGTGCTGTCCTTCCATCTTTCCAAACATGATGTCCTTCTCCAAGGACTGGTCTCTCCGGGCCACATACCCAAAGTATGTGAAATGGAGCTTCAAAATCCTAGCCTTCAAGGGGAAATTTGTTTTCACTCTCTCCAAGACAGACCTTAACATTTTCTTGGCAGCCCGTGTTATGTTCAAGACTCTTTTCCATCACCACAACTCAAAGGCATCAATTCTTCTTATGTCATTCTTAGTCATTTGCCCAGCTCTCCGATGGATAGCAAGTGATTGCAAAGACCAGGGCCTGGGTCAGACACATAATACTCTTGAGACTTAATCATTGACTTCTCAGTTCTCTGGAGATGCCTCTGACAGCAGACTTTCACAATGCAATTCATCTTTTGATTTCCTGACTGCCGGTGCCAAGAGTTTTGATTGTGGAGCCAAGCAAGCTGTTAATAACTTCAATCTCTTCTCCATCTATCATGGTGTTGTCACCTGGCCCAGTGGTCAGAATCTTTATTTTTTGATATTGAGCTTCCCTAAGCAATGGGCAAGTCAGTCAACAAGAGCCTATCTCCTAAGGATCACTGCTGGCAAAGTAGTTAAGCATCCAATTGTTAAATGAGGGTTGACAGCTGTAACTTACCCAGCCTATCCTAGATAAAGGACCTTGAGAAGTGTGCACTTAGAAAATACAGTCTAAAAAACCTTATGGGGCAGTTCTACTGTGTCACATAGAATTGCTTTGTGTTGGAATCAATTGCACGACACATAATAACTTACAAAAGCACCTATCTAGCAAAGTCCTCATTTAATGACTTGAGGCATATGAAGTCTTTGTATAGGTTTTTCTAATTGATTAAACTTTAAGTTAAAACAGTTAATTGTGTAGAGCCAAGACTAATTGACTGGAATCCAGAACAAAGGCTGCATAGTGGAGTGGACTGGAGGGGAGAGATTGTAAAACAATGAAAGAATTTTTCTTTTACTTTCCAAAGAGAAGAGTGAACTGGG
>NW_006400000.1:788250-791051 GCF_000299155.1 Elephantulus edwardii
CAAATACAATGTTCTTTGAGTAGCATCAACTTCCTAAACAACATGTCTCTGGAAACTCTATGAACTTTGATAAAATGATGATAGTTATAGAAAAGCTTCATCCATTTTGTTCATAGAGTCAACTCAATGGCAAGAAACAACAACAACAACAAACAAGAAACCAAATCATATTAATATTATGATTGCCTGTCAACCAGCTTCTCAATAGTCATGGATTTACAGGAAGAAGATCTAAGTTATTTAAAGGAAGAAGGTTCTTGGGTTTTCAGTCCTGTTTTCATGAGATCAGAAATGCTTCTACTCCTTCAATAAATTACTTTTGCCTAGAAAAGGAACGTGGCTTCAGGATCAGAGGGGGAAATCATCAATAATTTGCATTATGAATATAACACAACCTTGCTGGCTGAAAGTGAGAAGGACTTGAAGCACTTGTTGCAAAGGATCAAAAAATAGTTTCAATATGGGTTGAATCTCAATGTCAAGAAGATAAAGATTTTTACCACTGGACCAATAGGCAAAATCATGTGAGATGGAGATAAGATTGAAGCTATCAACAACTTCATCTTACTTGAATCTACAATTAATACTTTTTGTATCAGCAGTCAGGAAATCAGGAGGAATATTGCACTGAAAAATTCTGCAGTTAGGGACCTCTCCAAATTATTAAGGAGTAATGATGTCCATTTCAGGACTAAATCCATAGTCTTTCCAATCTCTTATATCTGAGAGCTGGACAATGAATAAGGATGACAGAAGAAAAATTGGCACCTTTGAGCTGTGATGTTGGAGAAGAGCACTGAGCAGACCATGGACTGTTCAAAGAACAAACAGGTATGTCTTGGAGTGGGCGCAGCCAGAGTGCCCTTTGGAGACAAGGACGAAGAGGCTTTACCTCACGTACTTCAAGCATGTTGGTAAGAAGGGCTATTCCTTGGAAAGGGACATGATGCTAGGAAAAGTGGAAGGTCAGCAAAGGAGAATAAGACCCTCAACCAGGTAGACTGATGTGGTGACTGCCACAATGGGCTCTAGTGTGTCAGGAGGTCTGAGGACAGCACAGGATAGAACAAGGTTCAAATCTGTTGGTCATCGGGTCACTATAGGTTATATTTAACTTGATGGTACCTAACAATAACAACAAAAACAACCATAAAACAAAAAGATTACATAGTAAATTTTAGACTAACTTTAGATGGTTTTGCCCATTTTCGATTTCTAGACATCAAAGATTCTTTTTCTTTCTCAAATTAGGTGACAAATGTCTTTGTTCTTGTTATTTTCATTAGGTATTGTTCTGTAATAAAAGGACAAGAGGACTTCATATGTCTCTGTGAACTCGACTTTCACAGGCAATCAAAATGCAGGAAGAAATACATTGTTCACACCCCGAAGTTCAGGAAGGAACTTGTGAAAGCAAGTTGTAGGAGTCTCTGTTCAATGTCTGCCATATTCAGAATCCAGAGTCATTTTAAAAGATCAAAATGTCTCCCACATGCTGCAACCTTCATTTGAGGAAGAATCTGGAGTAAAAGATTTAATCAAGCTCTCTTCTACAAAAACATATATTTGAAAATCTAATGTGAACCTATTATATACATCAATCTTACTGAAAGAACATTGTTGTTTTTATAGAGTGGGAAAGAAATTTATCGGGGGAATACAGCCTCAAATATGATTTCTTTGAATTTTTTTTTTCATGTGTTATGTTTTATAAAATTAATCACCATTGAACCTTGCCCATCATTACCATCTTTTCACAAGGAAAAGGGAAAGAATACAGATGCCTTTAAACTTTGTTGTTATCTTTCTAGGCTGCCATCAAGTCTGTGTAAGTCGTAGCAACCATACGAACAATAGACCAAAAGTTTGTCTTATTCTGTACCATCCTCAAAATTTCTGGCATACTCACACTCATTGTTGCATTCCCTACGTCAATCCATTTATTTGAAGATCTTACTCTCTTTAACTAACCCTCTACTTTTCCAAGTATTTGATTTTTAGTGTTAGGGGGAAATGTGTAATATATAGTTCACTGATTAAGAATAAACAAGTGAGGCTCCCAATCAATGCAGCTAGAATGCTTTTAAGAATCAGGATTAGTAAAACTCTGTCTCATTTACTTCAGACATGTTATCAGAAGAGGTCTGTTCCTAGAGAAAGACACCAACATAGGTAAAAAGTCAACCAAAGATCAAAATCCTTCTTGAGATGAATGGACACTGCAGCAGTTGGCTTTGGCAAAGCAGGGATTGAGAGGATGTCACAGGATCGGTGTTTTGTTTTGTTGTACACGGGGTCACTGTCTGTCAGAGCCTATCTGATGACACCAAACAACAATAACACATTGAAATATTTTTGAAGCTTTGTATTATTATTGAGACATTTTTAACTGAGTTACTTCCTGAGGACAAGAAGGAAGTATTCTGTCATAACTTCAATTTGTAAAAATATCTCAAAACACAGATAGGGAACACCAAGCTTCATTGCACCTTTGTAGGAATAATTATACAGCAAATCGTGTGAGCACCATATGGCAATCTTAGATTATGCCTGTGTCCCAAAGGGAGATAAACTTGTTTAGTGTCAGTAATGATGTAAAAGAGTACACAAATTAAAGCATTTTTATTTAACTCACTGAGAAAACTAACATTATATTTAATCATTAAAAGGAAAAATATGTCATGAAAAATAAAATCTTAAGAAAAATTGATCCTACAAAGAGGATGTATTAGTAACTCACCACCGTTCTTGGGTTGTTGTTGTTATGTGCCATCAAGTCGCTTGCGACTCATAGCGACCCT
>NW_006400000.1:792346-801770 GCF_000299155.1 Elephantulus edwardii
GAGAAGAGTGTTGAATAAATATACCATGGACTGCTAGGAGAACAAACGATTTGTCCTGGAGAAGGTGAAGCCAGAATGATCCTTGGAGTCAAGGATACTGAAGCTTCGTCTGACATACTTTGGGCATGTTTCAAGGAGGGACTGGTCCTTGGAGAGGGACATAATGTTTGGTAGAGTGGAGGGGCAGTGCAGGAGAGGAAGACCCTCAATGAGATGGATCGATTCTGTGAGTGGAGTGGTGGGAATGAGTGTTTGAGACGGCGAGGTTGGAACAGGATAGACCAGCATTTAGGGCTCTTGTACATAGGGTTGCTATGAGTCACAAGAGACTTGATGGCAAATAACAACAAAAACAACTACCTTTTTGAGGACAATTTGTTTTTCCAATGACTGGATCTTCTTAAAAACACACTCAAAATATATGAGATGAAGTTTCACCATCCTTTAGTCTAAGGAACTTTGTTGTTTTCAACACTCTTAGTAAACACCACAATTCAAAGACATAGATTCTCCTTTTGTCTTTGTTATTTGCTGTCAAGCTTTCAGATACGTAGATTATTGTTTTTGTTAGGTGCCACTGAGTCAAGTATGACTCATAATGACCTTATGAATAGCAGATCTGAACCCTCTCCTATCCTGCACTATCCTTTCTTCCCAGAAATATTTAAACCCATTGCTGAATATATTGCATTAATCCATCTCTTTGATGGTTTTCCTTTCCTTCACCAATGTTCCACCTTTCCAAGAATGATGTTCCTTTCCAAGGAACAGTTTTTCCTAACATGTCCAAAGTATCTGAGATAAAGCTTCACCATCTTTGTCTCCAAGGAACATTCTGGTTGCATTTTCTCCAAGCACTCTTGTCCAAACCACATTTAAAATGTTTCATTTCTTCTCCTGTCATCCTTTTTCATAGTTTATCTCTCAGGTGCACAGCAGGTGTTTAGAAAAACTGTCTTGAATTAGTACACCTTAGTATTTAAACTGACATCATTGTTCTTCAGAATTTTGCAGAGATCCTTGACAGCAGGCTTTTTCAATATTTTATGTCTCCTGACCTCCTGACTGTTGGTACTAAGGGTGTTGACTGCAGATACAAGCAAGAAGAAATAATTAACAATTTCACTCTTCCCCCCCCCACATCTATTACGATGTTGCATATTGGTCCAATGGTGAGGGTTTTTATTTTCTTGGTGTTGATAAGTGATCCACATTGAAGGCTGAAGTCCTTGATCCTCTGCAGAAAGCACTTCAGGTCCTCTTCACTTTCAGTGAACTAGGCTATATTATCCACAAAATGCAATTTGTTGGTGAATCTTCCTCCAGTCCTGAGGCCACACTCTTCTTCATAAAGTCTAGGTTTTCAAATTATTTTCTCAGCATACAGA
Source organism: Elephantulus edwardii (assembly GCF_000299155.1). Lineage (NCBI taxonomy): Eukaryota > Metazoa > Chordata > Mammalia > Macroscelidea > Macroscelididae > Elephantulus > Elephantulus edwardii. Next base: position 793,735 of record NW_006400000.1, read on the forward strand.
TAAGATAGGTAATGGAGATACAATACAGCCACAATGCTCCTATTTATCGATTTTAAACAATGCAATGTTCCCTTTTCCTGTTCATACAAAAGTTGCTTTGGCTAGATATCGATTTCTTATAAGCATAATTAAGTGTTAGTTAGCAAACTCCCGTTCTTCTCAAGTTTAGCAAGGGTTTTATGATCCACACAGATACATAGGAAGCAATTGACAAATACCAGGTGATTTTCATATAATAATAATACCTTTACAGTATGTTTCACTTGTATACATTGTGTTTTATACAACCTTTTGTTTACATTGTGTTACGTTGTTGGTGGGATTGTACAATGGTAAAACCCCTATAGAAGGTAAGTTGGTGCTTCCTCAAAAAAGGTGAACATAGAAATTCCATATGACCCAAATATTCCACTGCTTGGAATATACCCTGAGAAAATAAGTACTGAGGCGAAAATAGAGACTTGTGCACCAATATTCATAGCAACGTTATTCACCATAGCAAGAACATGTAAACAGCCCAGATGTCCAACCACAATTGAATGGCTTGAGAAATTATGGTACATTCACATAATGTAATTCTATGCAGCACACAGGAGTAATGATTTTGTAAGTATTACCTAACTTGGAAGGGACTGGAGAACATTATTCTGAGTGAACTAACTCAATCCCATAAGGACAAATACTGTATAAGACTATTATTGGAGAATGAGTATGAAGACCCAAGAGTGGGGGAGGAGCAGAGAGGTGAGTATGTGTGCAGGAAGGGGGTTATTAATCATGAAATCACACAATTTGATGGGTGGAGCAGGGGTGAGGGAAATGGGAAGGATCTGGTATGATATACTTTTGTTGTTAAACTGACAGAATTGTTCTCTCACACTTTGGAGAGGCCCTTGACAACAGATTCCTCCAACGCAATGCACTTTTTTAAAGATTTATGACCGCTGATCTCATGAATGTTGATTGAGAATCCAAGTAAAATTAAATACATCATTGATGGCATCCGTCTTTTCTACATCTATCTTGATGTTCTTTCCTACTAGTCCAGTGATGACGATTGTCTTGATGTTGAGATACAATCTATATTGAAGACTGTAGTTTTTATTATCTTCTTCAGTAAGTGTTCAAAGCTTCCACTTTCTTCCAGCAAGGTACACCATCTGCATAACACATCTCATTAATGGATCTACCTCCATGGTACATTCTTCTTCGAGCTTCTGGAATTATTCACTCAGAAGGCAGATTGAATAAGTATGGAGAAAAGATAAAACCCTGATGAACGTCTTTTCTGATTTTATATCATGTTGTTGTTGTGCTGTCATATACCAGTGAGTCAGAACTGACCCATAGCTGACTCTCTGGAAGGTTGTCTTAGGCAGTTTAATTGCACTGGAGGAGATTGCCCACCATTCTCCTTTGCAATAGCTTGTGAATTTGAGTTTTATACCTTCAGTACAGCAGCACAGCTACTGACACGTAGGCCACCAGAATTCCCCATGGTAATCTGTTTAGATGATTTTTTATTGGTCTAAACATTTTTCTAATAATTGTTTCATAGCTATAATTATAACGTTGTTGTTGTATATAGCCTTATGTGCCATCAAGTCGCCTATGACTCATAGTGACCCTATGTACAACAGCCCTAAACCCTGCTCTATCCTGTGCCAATCTTATTGTCAATACACTTACTCCTATTACCCCAGTCACTGAATCAATCCCTCTCATTGAGAGTCTTCCTGTCTTGCACTGTCCCTCCATCCTCCCAAGCATGGCATCACTCTTGAAGGACCAGTTCCACCTTGCAGAATGTGTGTAATATGTAATAAAACTAGAAGTTGTCAAAAACAAAATGTAAAGAGTGAACACTGACTTTCTAAACATTAGATGATATGGACTGGCATTGACCAGTTTGAATCAGACAATCACATGATATACTGTGCTGTGGAAAAAAAATAGAGGAAGAATGCTATTATATTCACAGTTAAAAAGAAAATTTAACAATCTATTCTAAAGTACAATGTCATGAGTGATAGAATACTATCTCTAAACATACAATGAAGACTTGTTAAACTGACTATTCAAACATATCAACAGCTAAAGCCAAAGAGGAGGAAATTGGAAATTTTTATCAAATTTTGTGGCTCAAACATTCAATCAAGATGCTTTAATGATGATTGATGACTGTACTGGAAAAGTTGGAAACAATGAAGAAGGGATGATAGTCAGAAAGTATGGACTTGGTAACAGACATGAAGCTGGAAACAAAAGTATTGAATTTTGTGTGCTCAATAAATTGTTCTTTGTAAACACTTTTCAAAATAAATATAGTAACTTTAAATGTGGACTTCACCTGATAAAATGCATAGAAATCAGATTGACAACATCTGTGGAAGGAATCATTGAAGCAGCTCATTATCAGCAGTCAAAACTGGGCTGTCTGTGTCAAAAAGTGCTGACTGCTGAACAGACCGTTACTTATTCATATGAAAGTTCAAACTGAGCCTGGAGAAAATTAAAACAAACCCACGTGAACCAAAATATAACCTGAGTTTAAAAATTATTTTAATAGGTTTGAGGGACTGGACACCATTGATTGGTGACCAGATGAGCTGTGGGATGACATCAAGAATATCATCCATAAAGAGAATGAAAGGTAGTTACAAAGACAAAGGAAGAAGAAAAACCAAAATTGCAAATCAAAAGAGACTCTGAAAATTGCACCAGATCACCAGGAAGCCCAAACAAAGAGAAGACATGCTGAAGTCAAAGAGCTGAACAGATTTCAAAGGGCAATTTGAGAAGACAAAGCAAAGCATTATAACAGAAAGTGCAGAGAACTAGAACCAGAGGAAGAGAAAAAAAACACAAAACGGGGATTGGGGGAGAACTCATTTGGCCTTTCACAAGCTTAAAGAACTGAAAAACAAATTCAAGAAGTCTCAAGTTGCAATACTGAGAGATGCTATGGGCAAAAACTTAAATGATGATGCCCATCCTTCCTGATTTTATACTATGCAGAGTTCTGTTCAGACAACTTATTCTTAGCTTGTTTAGGTATTGAATTCGTACAAGTAAATGTTCTTGGATTCTCAATCTTCTCAACTTTTTTTAAAAAAAAATAATGCACACAATCATTAGAGAACTGAAATTCACTGAGAGTCACGCAGACATTAGAGAGCTGAAATAGGTTAGTACTGGCCTTTGTAATCTGGAAATCAGCACTGCCTGATCCTGAACCGTCCTCACAAGCATTGCTGTGTTTGAGGCTGTTGTTGCACCCACTCTATCAATCCAACACTTTGAAGATCTTGTTCTTTATTCCTCATCTTCTTTATCAAAGACTTGTACCTCCTGATACCGTGTCTAAAGTACATGAGGCAAATTTTCCATATTCTTATTTCTAAAGTGGATTCTTGTTGTATTTTCTTCAGAACAGTTGTGTTTATATTTCTGGAACTTCATGGTTTATTCCGAATTCTTCACCAACACAATAGCTGGCATGGATCAGTTCTTCAGTCTTCTTTATGCAGCTTTGAAATATACATGAAGCAAATGAAAATATCTTGGCATTGATCAGGCACATCTTTGTCTTCAAAGTGACAGTTTTGTTTTTCTGCCCTCCCCCCTTTTTTTACAGCAGCAGCAATTTTTTGTAACAGATTTTCCCAATCAATTTTATCAACCAATTTTCATTTCATGAATCCTGCTTCCATGTCTACTGATGTGGATCCAAGTAAAGTGAAATGCTTTGCAACATTCTCTTCTCTATATGATGTTTCCTACTGATCCAGTTGTGTACATATTTTGTTTTATTTATTTTATGCGTAATACCTAGCAAAGCCTGCAATCAGATATTCACCAACAACTGCTTCAATATTCCTCACTTCCAACAACATACAAATTGCTAGTATTTATCCAATACTTAAACTATATTCATCATCACACAGCCTGACGTTTAGAATTATTGCTCATCTTATAACTTGACATCAGGTGGTTCCTGGTAGAAAATGTTGAATGTTAGAAAATTGTGTACTTATAAACAACTATGTAAATACATCTGAATATGTAGATTCTAACAGATCATGATAGTGTTTTTACATATATCAAGTCAACTATAACTCTTAATGACCCTATGGACAATAGTCCTGATCCCTGCCATTTCTTGAGTCAAGTTCTAGTCTCTGAAATACCTGCCCCCTTTGCCACAGTCACTGTGTCAATCCATGTCATCCAAGGTCTTCCTCTCCTGTGCTGACTCCTTACCATTCCAAGCATAATGCCCTTCTGAATTTTCCCTCCTGGCAACATGCAAAAAATGTGTGAGATGGAGTTTCAAAATCCTTGTCTCAATGGAGAAACTTGGTTTCATGCTCTCTAGGACAAACTGTTCTCTTAGCAGCCCATGGTATGTTCAATATTCTTCTCTAGTATCACAACTCAAAGGCATTAATTCTTCTTCGGTCTTATTTTGTCATGGTACAGCTCTCAGATGCATAGCAAGTAATTGAGAAGATCATGGCTGGATTAGGTGCACCTTGGTCTCTAGATTGACATCATTCTCTTTAGCACTCTGGAGAGGTCCTTGGTAGCAGAATTTTCAAAAGCAACATGTCTTTTTATGTCCTGATTGTGAATAACAATGTAAAGAAGAGAACTCCATATTGCTAAATTGTATTCATGCAGAAACTGCATGTAGACCAAAAGGAAGCTATTAGAATAGCACATGTGGATACAGCAGTTTAACATCAAGAAATGTGTGTGTTTGTGTGATATTCTTTTGCTATTCTTATCCATTATACTTACTCTAAGAAGAGAAAAGGAAAGGGACTTTCTGACCTAGAGAACTTCACGAAATAATCTCTCTGAAAGTATTCTTGAGGAACCTCATCACCTGCTGCCTTGGCTATGTCTGTCAGAGATTAACTATATTCGTCAGAGATTAACAGGGAAGTAGAGTCAGAAATTTTCTCTTGACAGTTCTTATATCTCTAGCTAAGGCTGATACTTTAAGACCTTCGGTGTACAATAAAATTTAAAAATGAATCTGGGAGATATGATGATTCTGTCAGAGGACTCAGAAAAGTCATACATTACAATTGGTAGAAAAATGAAAATGAACTGGTCTGATGGTATTTGGAAGACCACATTGCACGTGCTCTGCTTAAAGTGAGTGGCACTGAGAAAGATTTGAAAATACAAAAAAAAACCAAAAAACAAAACAACAAAAAACACCACAGCAAGCCATCTATAGAGTTACAGCCTGACTTTGGTTGCTTTCAGTCTTTTTAAGGAGACACCCTCATTCCTGCATTTGAAGGGAGTGCAGTGGAGTCAAGAGAAGATGAAGTATGTAAACTGCATGAAGTGTGGTAAGTCACACAATGCCTCCAGGTTCCAAGCACTTTAGAGAAGTAATAATTATAAACATCAGGGCAAAATGTCACAGCTCAAGGTTTAAAATAGATCTGGCAGGAGGCAAAAGCCATGCTCATTATGTGGATATTTCTGTTCTTGCACATGGGAAACACACACATACCTTACACTTAAAATATTAGAAGTTGCCATGAGATAAATATTTTCCATGGAACAGAGCACACTTAGGTTAGACTAGCAGATATGATGTCAGAGGCTGAGCCTTCGTGCTGAGAATCACAAGGAAGAGGAACAAATGCAAATAGATTCTCATTATTTGAAGGTGGAACGTAAGAAGTATGAATGTAGGAATATAGGACATTGTTAAAGAAGAAATGGAACATAAATATTAATATACAAGGCATTGGTGATACCAAAGGTTCTCACCAGTGGGTCAATTGGCAGGGTTATGATGGACAATGAAGAGACTGATACTGTTAACAGCTTTCATTTACTTGGCTCCACAATCAACACTCTTTTTACCAACAGCCAGGAAATAAAAAGATTATTTACATTGAGAAAGTTAGCTGTTAGGTACCTTTCCAGAGTACTAGAGAGAAATGATGTCATCTGGAGACTAAGGTGCACCTGATCCAGGCCATCATCATGCTTGGAGAGGAGGGACACTGAAAGAAAGACCCTGGATAAGATAAATTGACTTAGGGACTGGGATAATCAGAGTGGGTGTGTCACAGACAATAAAGTTGGCTCAGAATAGATCAGTGTTCAGAGCTATTGTACAGAGGATCACTATGACTTGTAAATGACCCGATGGCATATAACAACAATAACAAGGAGGCATTCATGAAATTTAATGGATTGGCATGGGACATTTTTAATCAGGCAATTATATTATCTATTATCCTGGAAATAAAAGGAGATACAAAATGGGGTCCCAGTCGTAGTTAAAAAGACCATTTGAGAAGTTACGGTACATTCATACAATGGAATACTACTACGTGGCACACAGGAGCAATGATTTTGTCAATGACTACATAACTTGGGAAGGACTGGAAAGCATTTTGTTGAGTGAACTAACTCAGTCCCACAAGGACAAATACTGTATAAAGTCATTATTGTAGAATGAGAATGAGGATCCAAGAGGGATGGGGGTGAGAAGGTGAAAGCAGAATGGTGAGGATGGGTGAGGAGTAGGGTGTTAATCATAAGGTTGCACAGTCGAATGGGTAGGAGGTGAAGGAAATGGAAAGAATCTTGTGTGAAACCCAATATATTCAAATTTTGTAAATAAATCAATATTTTAAAACCCACTATTTATAGCTCCATCTTTAAATACATTGTTGTGACAGAATAATATCCATACACATACAGGGAAAACCTTTTAATAATACTCTTTCAAATTTATGCAACAACCACCAAAGCCAAAGAGGAGAAAATCGGTGATTTCTAACAACTGTTGAAATTAGAAATCGATCAAACATGCAACTGAGATACATTAGTAATAATAGGTGATTGCAATACAAAAGTTGGGAACAAGGAAGAAGAGTGGGTAGGCAGGAAACTTGGGCTTGGTAACAAATAAGGCTAGAGACAGAATGATAGAATTCTGTACAATCAATCATTTATTATAGAAAATACCTTTTGTAAGAAATACAAACAGTGAATATACACATGGGTTTCACCTGACAGGCTTCACAGGAATCAGATTTATAAGATATGTGGGAAAAATTGTTGAAAAACTCAACATCAGCTCTGAAAACTAAACCAGGTACTGATTTTAGATCAGATAGTCAACTACATGCATGTGAGTTCAATCTCACGTACAGTTAAAGAAGTTAAAGAAAATAAAATCAAATCCACATGAACCAAAGTTTGTCCTAGTGTATCTGTCTCAAATTTAAAGACCATCTCGGGGAACAGGTTTGAGGCTTTGAATACTAATGAGAAAAGATTAGATAAGCTGTGTGAGGATATCAAGAATATCATCCACTAAGAATGTAAAGGTCATGACAAAGACAGAGGAAGGCAAAAAGGTCAAAATGAATGTTGGAAGAGACTCTGAATACTGCACTAGAGTGTTGAGAAGCCAAAAGCAAAGGGAAGAAATGCTCAGGAGCTTAACAGAAGATTTCAAAGAGCAGCATGGGAAGACAAAGCAAAGTATTATAATGAAATATGCAAAAAACTAGAGTTGGAAAATCAAAAGGGATGAAGTCACTCAGCATGTTTTAAGTTGAAGGAACTGAAGGACAAATTCAAGCCTCAAGTTGTAATACTTAAGGAAAGATGCTGTGGACAGAATGTTGAATGACCCAGGAAGCATCAAAAGAAGATGAAAGGAGTAAACAGGGTCAGTATACCAAAAAAGAATTGGTTGACATAGAAGAATTTCATGAAACACCTTATTATCAAAAGCCTATAGTAATGAAGAAGGGAGTTCAAGCTGCTCTGAAGGAATTAGCATAAACCAAGGTCCCAGGAATTGACAACATATCTGTTGACATATTTCAACAGACAGTACCTTGGATGGACTCACTACGTTGTGCCAAGAAATCCATAGGTCAATCATCTGGCCAACTGACTGGAAGAGATCCATATTTGTTTCTATAGTTGTTGTTGTTGTTATGTGCCGTTGAGTCATTTGCGACTCATAGCGACCCTAT
>NW_006400000.1:803640-806421 GCF_000299155.1 Elephantulus edwardii
TTGATTGTGCTTATGAGAAACCTATACTTGAACCAGGAAGCAGTTATCAGAACAGAGCAAGAAAACACTGCATGGTTCAAAATTGGGAAGGGTGTATGCTAGGGATGTATTCTATCTCCTTACCTTTTTCATCTATGTGCAGAACAGATTATTCGTGAGGCTGGCCTCTATGAGGAGAAATGTGGCATCAGGATTCGAAGAAGACTCATCAACAACTTGTGTTATGCAGATGACGCAACAGCCAAGCATTTGTTGCAGAAGGTAAATGACTGCAGCCTTCATTAAGCATTGAAGCTCAACATCAAGAAGACAAAGATTCTCACCACTGGACCAATTGAAAGCATTATGATAGATGGTGAGGAAATGAAGATTGTTAACAGCATCAGCTTGCTTGGCTTCACAATCAACACTCTTGTTACCAGCAGCCAGGAAATCAAAAGATAACTTACACTGGGAAAATCTGCTGTCAGGAGCCTCTCCTGAGAATTGAAGAGCAACAATATCAGCCTATCCAGACTACAGTCTTAACAATTACTTGCTGTACATCAGAGAGCAGGACAATGACTAAGAACGAGAGAAGAAGAATCAATATCTTTGAGTTATGCTGCTGGAGAAGTCCATACCATGGACTTATTGCAGGAGAACGAACAAGATCATCTACAGAAGGTGAAACCACACTGTTTCTGGGAGGCAAGCATTTTGAAGCTTCGTTTGACATACTTGGAATATGTTGCAAAGAGGGATCTGTCCTTGGAGAAGGATATCATACTTGAGAGGATAGAGGGACAGTGTAAGAGAGGAAGAACTCTGGCTGAGATGAATTGACTCAGTGGCTGAGGTAATAGGGGTAGGTGCTTCAGAGTAATGAGGTTGTCTCGAGATAGAGCAGGGTTTAGAGCTGTTGTACATAGGATTACTATGAGTCACAAACTACTCAATGGCACAACAACAACATTGGTACCTGAGGAGTGAAATGTGAGAAATGTGCCTCCAGATCTCAAAAGCTCATAGATGATGTAATTGAGATCCAGTTATTGTTAAACACCAGTCTATACAAGTCAATATATATTATATATAATATGTACTGGTTACTTGAGTTTAATTTAAGTGATGAAATCTATTTTTCCTGCTTTTGTTAAGAATGCTTGCTTTACTGTTGTTGTGTACTGTTGAGTCAGAAGGGTCATAGCTAACCCTCCAACAGATTTTCAGAGGCAGTTAATCACACAGGAGAAGACTCTTCATTTTCTCCCATGAAGCAACTGGTGGATTCAAATCGGGTACCTTTGTGTTGGAAGTGCAACTTCTTACCACTAAACCACTAGAGCAATAACATATGCATAATGTATAGATTGTATGACCAAGAGAAAAACATATATATCTTGTAGGAAGCACAACCAGGTGTTTCTAATCTACCAGTTTGAAGACTAATGTGCGTCTGATTCAAGCCATGGTTTTTCCAATCACTTATTATACATCTGAGAGCTGAGAGCTAAATATCTAAATCCTGGAAGGATTTAGATCTTACATTTTAAAACTTTTAAAATGTTTTTTTAAAGAATTAAAAAGATTGGAAGATGCAATATGATTAAAGTTGAATATATTTTGAGCTCTGAGGATAATTATCTCTACATATTAAGAGTTCCAGTCCTATTTACTGAACTCTTGCAAAAGTTTCACCTTTCACTTCTTCAACTTCAACTCTTTCTCTACACCCTGCTACTATGACCATCTTTATTGAAGAATCCCTAAATAGATCGTTTCCATTTTTTTTTAACTTGATGATGTGTGTATGTACTTCACTTATTATTTTGAATTAATGGGTGTCAATGAAATACATTTGGATGAAAGGACAGATATGATCTGTCTATTATCTCACAAATCAGAGTGTACTTCTTGAAATGGAAGCATTACAGATAAACTGCCCCTCCTTTTACTAACCACAGTAAAAATGATCTTGTTATATAATATCAAGTAAAACTCAACCCATAGCTGACCCTCCAGTGAGATTTCAGAGTCAGTTAATCACACAGGAGAAGATTGCCCATCCTTCTTCTGTGGAGCAGCTGGTGGATTTGAACTGTGTGCCTGCATATGTAGCTAAAATTTCCAATATGTAGTTTTAAAAAATACTCTTGATAAATAATTGGAAATTATAATTTTTATTTCCTTGAAAAATAACATTATGTTCCTCCAAGTCAGCAGTTATCATCAATAACGAAAGTGACCATTACATTTAATTGAAGCAATAGGTAAACATACAGCATCTAGACTGTACTAAAAAACTGCATTCTTCTGTGCACATACAGCTTAATTTCAGTGCTTTAAGACAGAATACAAAAGTGTAGAGAAAATATTATTGGTCTATTACATGACGACAGTTCCCTTCAAGGAAAATTGTACCTTTTGAAATGGCTTCCAAGGGTGGAGAGAATAAAGTAAAAAGAAACGCTGACATCAACAGCATATTTATTTGAAGACTTAAACCTGTGTATCCAGGAGCAATTAATTTCATTTTTTTCTGCTATGCTTTTCTAAAGTACAAAATGGGGGAAATAGGCCTAGTTGGGAGGTCAATGATTGGAGTAAAACTTCTTGAAGAATGTCTGATTTGTACAAAAGTGTAATGCATTTGTTTAGTTACTTTTAGTAGCCATGAGTTTTAACGGTAGAAGAAAATCCACCAAAACAGGTTTGACTTAGTACCAAATTGCTCTTTGGAGGCAAAATTTGCATGTCCCCAGAAGAGACCAGCCCTTGAAGAGGGACATCATGGTTGGA
>NW_006400000.1:807771-809054 GCF_000299155.1 Elephantulus edwardii
GGACATCATGCTTGGGAGGGTGGAGGGCAGGAACAGGAGGGGAAGGCCCTCTGGGAGATGGATTGATTCGGTGACTGGGGCAATTGGGATGAGTGTGTCGGAGGCAATGAGATTGGCACAGGACAGAATTTAGAGCTGTTGTACATAGGGTCGCTATGAGTGGCAAGCGACCCAAAGGCACATAACAACAACAACAACAACAACATGTTCAGCCTTTCTCTAGCTGGAAGAATGGAAAACAAACTCAAGCCTCAATTTGCAGCACTGGAAAAATGCCATGGGGAAAAACCTTTACTGATTCAGAAAGCATCAGAAAGGAATAGAAGAGTCTAGAGAACATTATTATGAGTGAACTGACTCGGGTTAATAAGCACAATGTACAAGACCATTACTGTAAAAACTGGAGAATAATTAGTAGGATCTGCATAAACATACAAAGAGAAAATGGTAGGGGATGGGGAACTTCCCCCTGGAAGTGATGAGGTCACAAAATTTGGTGGGTGGAGGGAAAAGATGAAAGAATTAAGAAAGATACATCAGGCATAGATCAATGGTGATCAATTTGATTAGACAACAATGTATGGGAATGACCATATGAAACACAATGTAAATGAAAAAAAAAACACTAGTTTAAAAAAAAAAGAAGGGTGATGGAAAGACTACAGAGTCACTGTGCCAAAAATAACTGGTTGGTACTGAAATATTTCAGGAAGTACTATATTATCAAGAACCAATAGCAGTGAAGGAAGAAATTCAAGCTACACTGAAAGTATTGGCAAAAAATAAGCCTGAGGAATCAACAAGATATCAGTAAACATGTTTCAACTAACAGAGGCAGTTATGAACGTGCTCAGTCTATGGGAGGAAAATGGAGAAAATTTGCTTAGCTAGGCCAATGGACAAAATTTGTAGTTTCAAGAAAGTTGATCCATCAGAGTGTGTAAATCATCCAACAATATCATTAATATTACAAGCAAGTCAAAAATTACTGAAGATCACCCAAAAATGTCTTGAACAGTACATTGACAGAGAATTGGCAGAAGTTTGAGCTGGATTTAGAAGAGGTTGCAGAAACAGTATATAAATTCTGATTTCAGATGGATCTGTTGAAAGCAGAGAATTCCAAAAGACTGTCTATTTGTGCTTTATTGATTATGGAAAGACATTAACTGTGTTGCCCATAACAAATTATAACTAACATTGAGAAGCATGGGAATCCCAGAACACTTAATTGTGCTGCTGGGAAATCTAGATCAAGAATCTGTTGTCTAAACAGAGCAAAG
>NW_006400000.1:810784-811713 GCF_000299155.1 Elephantulus edwardii
ACATAGAGTTTTCGAAGGCCTGTTATATTTCAGAAGTGGATGACCAATCCTTCTTCCTAGTCTGTCTTAATTTCGATGCTTGGTTTTAGAACATTATCTGACAGACAAGCATTTTACCAAGCAGATGAAAGACACTTCCTTTACAGAAATAATCGATATTTTCACTGCCCCCCCTAAACCCGACCAGTGTATTCTCTTCTTTTTCCTGCTACATCCCCATTTTTTGCACTCCCACCTACCTGTCCCTGGATAGGATGGATTGATACAGTAACTGGAACAATGGGAGTTGGTGTGTCAGAATCAGTGAGACTGGCTCAGGACAGGGCGGGATTTAGAGCTGCTATATATACGGTCACTATGGGTCACAGGTGACTTGATGGCACATAAAAACAACAAAAACATCAGTCACCAGTAATTAAAAAATATTAGCAATGTGGAAATAAGGTGCTCTTTATCTATTATTTCCACTCTCAACATTGTTTTTATAGCAACTCTGATATTTGCTACAGAAAAACAGTAACTAGTATAAAAATGTTATATTGAATATTTAAGGCAAGATTCCTTTTAAATGTGTCAACAAATTATTCATCAATTTATGAGTGAAAAAGATGTTTACTGTGCTGAGAATTATTTTTATACACAATTGTTGCATTAATTATACTTCTAGAATGAAAATGTAGTTAAAGATTTATGAAAATGGAAGTTTAAAAAATCACACTTAAATGTCAAACTGAGAATTTTTAAATGGGAAAAAAAACCTCAGATATCCTCACCACTGTACCAATAGGTAGCATTGTGATTTTGTTGTTATGTATTGTATTGTTACAGGAATTTTTGTATAATCTTCAGCAGGGTTATGCTTGTGTGTGATGTTAGTGATATTGTTTGATAATATCTACTCTTTGTTGGATCATCTTCTGGGGCGGGGG
>NW_006400000.1:812293-823922 GCF_000299155.1 Elephantulus edwardii
CCTAGAGAGAGTGAAGCCGGAATGCTCCTAAGAGTCACGGATTCTGAAGCTTCGTCTGGCATACTTTGGGCATGTTGCAAGGAGGGATTGGTCCTTGGAAAGGGACATCATGTTTGGGAGAGTGGAGGGACGGCACAGGAGAGGAAGACCCTAGATGAGATGGATTGATGCTGTGATTGGGGTGGTGGGAATGAGTGTGTCAGAGACGGTGAGGTTGGCACAGAATATAGCAGCATTTAGGGCTCTTGTACGTAGGGTTGCTAAGAGTCACAAGTGACTCAATGGCACATAACAAGAACAACAACAATAACAACACTCTTATCCTAATTTATAGTTTAAAATCATTTTTTGTAGTCTTTCCTTGAGAAATATTCAATTAAATATCTGAAAAACAATTGGTCTTTCTTTTGCCTCAACACAAACACAAGAACGTTGTAGGGAGAAACAATTCATTTTGCCCTTAGTAAATGCTGACCTATATCATTGAACAATGAACAATAATACTATCAACAATGGTCCATGAGCAATGATAACTAATACCTCTTTCAGAAAACTCTCATGGCATAGTCCACAGGAAGGTGCACTGGTAACCCAAAGATCACATCTCTCTTTAGCTGTTAAAATCCACAGTTAGGAACAAAGATGGACAATCTAATCTTGGTAAATTTATAGCTTCAAATGAAAGCTCAATGGAGGGGCAACTATTAGTCAGTTCACATTAGGCAGCAATGAGAGAGAGAGAATAGCTCTTTTAGAAACCAGTCATAGGTTAATGAATTCCACTTTTCATAAAAATGTTATATACATAAAAGAATATTAAATATCCCTTTCTCTAAAGGCCAAGAGATATAAAGAGTAATTTGTGGCCAGAGAACTTCAACGGAGAATAACAAAGATTGTTAGTGTAGGGATCTAATTATAAAGAATAAACAATGAAAATGGAATTTACTATTGATTTAGAATCTTCTCAGATTATCTTTTGCTTCCTAACGAAGGTAGCTGGGAAAAGGCTCCTGTGATGCTAGATTACGTATATAAAATGCTACTGTTGTTATTGTCATCTAATACCCTCCCCAATCGAGTTCAGTTCTTCACCTCTCCTTTGCTCCTTTACACTGCTACCGGCTTCATGGTTACCCATGCACCATCCATTGTACAACAGAAGAAGCACTGATAGTCCAAGGTCAACTCTATGATGAGTTGCAGGACATGCATTGTAATTTACAGGGTTTTAACATATCTTGTATGTCAGAATAGAACTATGCTTTGTAGAATTGTCAATAACAGAATTTTTGGAATTAGATCTCTAAGCCTTTCTTCTAAGGCTCCTCTGGGTGAACTTGAACCTCCAACCTTTCTATTATCAGCCTTGCCCATTAGTAGTTTGTACCAAACAGAGATTTTTTTATTGTTGTTGTTATGTTGTATAAAGTCGCTCCAATTTATAGGAAGCCTCATACAAAAGAACAGAACATTGCTTACTCCTGTGCCACATTTATAATAGTAACCATTCTTGAGTCTATTGCTGAGGCTGTTATGTCAATTCGTTTCATTGAGGTTCTTCTCCTATTTATCTCACCCTCTATTTTACCTTGCCTGATGTCTATCACCAGATTTGACTTCTGATACGATGTTCAAATTAAATGGGACAAAGTCTTGCTGTTTTCGTTTCTAAGGAGCCTCTGCATACACTTTGTCTAAATCATACTTGTTTTTCTTCTGCCTCTAATCTATGGAATATTCTTTGCCAAGTCCTAGACTTACCAAATACAAATTCAAAACAAATCATAAACAACTCAAATTAAGACTTGTGAAATTTAGGAGTTATAGAAGAAAATTCTACTGCTTTTGATGATAGCAAAATTTTAGCAAATTAAATAGGCATATGTATTTGTAAATTGATGTGTGTGTTATATATTATGTATGATCTAAAAGAATATGATACAAATGCAAGAATGAATTTTTTTCAGGTAATATAAGTCCTCTGTTTATAGTACAATCTATGGATGTTTGTTGTTGTAAAGGTAAAATATGGTGTAAAAAACTAGAATGTAAAATATATGTGAGTATATATAAAGTTTTCTTCAATTTTTTAATTAATAAGATAACATTAGTTAAGTCATCATTTAGGGCCAATGGGAAAACTGGACAAAAATTACCATTGCCACTTGTCTGAAAATTCAAGTTGTTATTCTATGCTGTGGACTGCGACTTATAGTAATCCTAAGAAGAACTGATCAGAAAACTGTCCTAGTCTGTGTCATCTTTACTACCTCTGACTCATTTGAATGCTTTTGTATAGTCAATCCATACTGCTAAGGGTCTTTCTGTTTTTTGCTGACTTCTCGTCAGTCCAAATACGTTGTTCTTTTACAAGGAATGGCCCCTTCTTAGTATATGATGTGTAGTCTTACCATTCTGGACTTGAAGGAACACCCTGGTTTCACTTTCACCAAGACAGGCCTGTTTGTTCTTTTGTCAATCCATGAAATATTTTGTACTCTTCTTGAACATCATTGCTTGAAAGCCTAGATTCTTCTTCTGTCATCTTTTGTGATCATAAAATACTCAGATACATAGCAAGAAATTGAAAAGTCTATGACTTTGATATGGATTGCTTCTCAATGGGAAGAAAGCAAAAATTCTTACCACTGGATGGATAGGCAATATCATGATAGATGGAGAAAAGATTGAAACTGTCAATGACTTCATCTTTTTCAGATCCACAATCAATATATTTGGTGCCAGCAGTCAAGAGATCAGGAGACAAGTTGCACTGGGAAAGTGTACAGTCAGGGGCCACTCCAAATAATCCACTGATTATTGAGAATCAGTGATGTCTATTTGAGAGCTAAGGTGTGTTTGATTCAAACAGTGGGTTTTTTCCAATCACTTTCTAGACATCTGAGAGCTGGATGAATAAGGATGACAGATGAAGAATGTTCACTTTTGAACTGTGGTGCTGGGGAAGAGTACTGAATATCCCATGGGCTGCTAAAAGATTAAACGGTTGTCTTGAAGAAGGTGAAGCAAGAATGATCCACGGAGGCAAAGATGACAAAGTTTTGCCTCACATACTTGGAGCATGTTCCTAGGAGAGGCTATTCCGTAGACAGAGACTGTATGCTTGGAAAACTGAAGGAGCAGTGAAGAAAATGAATACCGGGTGGATTGACACAGTGACTGCAGCAATGGGTTTGAAACTGTCAGAGACTGTTAGGATGGCACAGAAAGACCGAGTTCACCTCTATTGTTCATATGGTTTTTATGAGTCACACTTGACTCAGTCACACTGAACAACAACAATGGCTTTATCAAACAGGTAAATCTTGGAGAAAGTGCAGCCCGAGTTCTTGGAAGCATAAGCAACAAAGCTTCATCTCACATACTTTGGGCATGTTGTTCTTGTTAAGTCCTGTCAAGTACAGCTCATAGCAATCCTAAAAACAACAGATCTGAGCCATGTCCTAGCCTATGTAGTCATCATCTCTGACAAATTTAAGTCCACTTAAGCAATCACTGTGTCAATATAACTGGCTAAGGACATTCCTCCCTTTTAATGATGTTCCACCTATCCAAGCTGATGCCCTATTCTACAGAATAGCCTCTCCTAAGAACATGCTCAAAGTATGTGAGGTGAAGGTTCATCATCCTTGTCTTCATCAGGAAGCACTCTATCTGCACTTTCTACAAGATACACTTGTTTGTTCTTTTGGCAGACTATGAAAAATTCAACACTAAGTATCAAGTTATTCTGTCATCTTTATTGTTTGTCCTGTTCTTAGGTACATAGCAAGCAGGTGAATAAAAAGATCATGCCTGAATGGTGCTCACCTTAGTCTTTAAGCTGACATCATTGTTCTTCAGTACTTTGGAGAGGTCCCTGACTGCAGACTTTGCCATTGGAAACATTATTTCCTTTCTTGA
Source organism: Elephantulus edwardii (assembly GCF_000299155.1). Classification (NCBI taxonomy): domain Eukaryota; kingdom Metazoa; phylum Chordata; class Mammalia; order Macroscelidea; family Macroscelididae; genus Elephantulus; species Elephantulus edwardii. Next base: position 816,221 of record NW_006400000.1, read on the forward strand.
CTACTGGTACTGATGGTATTGATTGTTGATCTCACCAAGATTAAACCACTGACAACTTCAATCTTTTCACCATCTGTCATAATGTCATTTATTCATCCAATGGTGAGGATCTTTGCATTTGTGATGCTGAGATACAATCCATATTGAATGCTATCGTCTTTGATCTCTGAGGAAGAAAAAAATGCTTCGTGTCTTCCTCACTTTTAGTAAGCAAAGTTGTGTCATCTGCTTGCTGATGCATAATGAATTTTTTATGAGATTTCCTCTAATCCTGAAAGCACATGTTTCTTTATAACAGCCAACTTCTCAAATTATTTCTGCAGCATACAAATTGAATAGGTATGGAGGGAGAATACAGCCTTACAACACACCTTTCTTAACTTTAAACAACACAGTGTTTCCTTGTTCTGTTCAAACAATAGTTTCTAAGTTTAATTATAGTTTTATATGCATGTAATTCCTGGAAAGGGTTAAACCGGGTGGCTCTTTGGAGGCAAAGATTCTGAGGCTCCATATAACATAATTTAGACATGTTGTAAGAAGAAACCAGTCCTTGGAGAAGGATATCATGCTGGGGAGGGTGGAGGGACAGCGCAGGAGGGGAAGGCCCTCTATGAGGTAGATTGATTTGATAACTGTGGTTATCAGGATGGGAGTGTCAGAGAGAGTGCGATTGGCACAAGACAGAGCAGAGTTTAGGACTGTTGTACATAGGGTCGCTATGAGTCACAAGCGACTCAACGGCACATAACAACAACAACAACAATGCGTGTAATTATGTGTTCTAGAATTCCTATTCTTCTCAATATTAGCCATAGTTCATTATGATCCACATAGTCAAATGCTTTTGCATACTCAATAAAACATAATCAAGCATCTTTAAGTACAATGGGGTGAGCAATAGAATATTCTCCATATGTGTAAAGGAAGTCCTGTTAATACAACTGATATTCAAATTTATGCATCATCAGTTAAAACCAATGATGAGGAAATTGAGAAAGTCTCCACAGTCAACACTCTTGGCACCAGTAGCAAGGAAATCAAAATATGTATTGTGATGGAAAAGTCTGCTGTTAGGGACCTCTCCAGGGTACTAAAGAGCAATGGTGGCACTCTGGAGACTAAGGTGTGTCTGATACAGGCTATGGTCTTTGCAATCACTTGTTATGCATCAGAGAGTTGGACAATGACTAGGGCGGATAGAAGGAGACTTGATGCCTTTGAGCTGTGGTGCTAGAGAAGAGTATTGAATGTACCATGGACTGTCAAGAAAACAAACAGATTCATCCTAGAGAGGGTTAAACCAGGCTTCTCCTTAGAGGCAAGGATTCTAGGGCTTCCTTTGACATACTTTGGACATGTTGAAAGGAGGGACAGGTCCTTGAAGAGGGACATCAAGCTTGGGAGGGTGGAGGGACAGCACAAGAGGGGAAGACCCTGTGTGAGGTGGATTGATTCAGTGACTGAGGTAATCGGGATTGGTGTGTCAGAGGCAGTGAAATTGGCACAGAATAGAGCAGGGTTTAGGGCGGTCATACATAGGGTCGCTATGCATTGCAAGCGACTCAACGGCACATAACAACCAACTGTAATCAGACATTGACCAATAATGCAGTTTAGATTCATTAATAGTACATGATGACTGGAATGAAAAGTTTGGAAACAAAATAGAAGTTTTAGAAGTCAGAAATTATTAATTCAGAGGCAGAAATTAGTCTGTAAATAGAGTGGTTCTATTTTGTATGTTCAATGATTTATTCATCACAAACATCTTTAAGCAGAAAACACAAAAGTTGATTTTATACATGGACTTCACCTGATGGTCTGCATAGGAATCAGATTGACTGTATCTGTGGAAAAAAATCATTGGGCTTGTTGTTGTTGTTATGTGCCATTGAGCTGCTTGCAATTCATAGTGAACTTATGTACAACATCTCTGAACCCTGCCCTATCCTGAGCCAGTCTTATAATTGCTGACACACTGATTCCCATTACCCCACTCACTGCGTCAATCCATCTTATCCAGGCTCTTCCCTTCCTGCCTTGTCCCTCTGTCCTTCTAAGCATGATGTCCTTCTACAAGGACTGATCCCTACTGGCATCATGCCCAAAGTATGTCACACAGGGCTCCAAATCCTTGCTTCCAAGGAACAGCTTGCCTTCACCCTCTCCAGAACAGACCTGTTCATTCTATTGGCAGTCTATGGTATGTTCAATACTCTTCTCCATTACCACAACTCAAAGGCATCAATTCTTCATTTATTTAGTGATTGTCCAGCTATCTAAGACCATGCCGTGGATCAGGTGCACCTTAGTTTCCAGACTGACATAGCTGTTCTTCAGCACTCCGGAGGGGTCCTTGACAGCAGATTTCCCAAATACAATTTGTTGTTTGATTTTCGGGCTACTGGTACCAAGAGTGTTGACTCTGGAAACAAGCAAGCTAAAATTATTAACAATATCCATCTCTTTTCCATTTATCATGATGCTGCCAATTGGCCCAATGGTGAGAATCTTTGTTTTCTTGATGTTGAACTTCAATACATATTGAAGGCTGTAGACCTTAACCTTCTGAAGCATATGCCTCAGATCCTCCTCACTGTCAGCAAGCAAGGTTGTGTCATCTGCACAATGCAGATTGTTGATGAGTCTTCCTCTAATCCTGATGTCACACTCCTCCTCCTAAAGTACAGCCTCCAAATGATCTGTTCTGCATATAGATTTAAAGGTATGGAGACAGAATGTATTCCTATCTCCATATCTATGTCCTGTGAAAACTAGGCCAGGTGCTAATTGTGAAGGAGCTCATCAACTACAACTCCTATGCAAGTTCAAACTGAAACTAAAGAAAATGAAACCAAAACCGCAACCACCAAAGTTTGACCTTGAGTCTATCCCAGCTGAATTTTAAAACCCTTTCAGGAACAGATCTTTGAACACTAATGAACAAAGACCATATGAGCTGGGAGGATATCAAGAATATCATCCAGAAAGAATAGAGGAGGAAGAAAAGACTGAGATGGATGTCAGAAGAGACTCTGAATATTCTATTAGAGAAACCAAAGCAAAAGGAAGAAATCAAGAAGTTAAGGAGCTGACCAGAAGATTTCAAAGGGCAGCATGGGAAGACAAAGCAAAGTAGTGTAATGAAATCTGCAAAGAGCAGAAGTTAGAAAATCAAATGAGACAAATTTGCTCAACATTTCTTAAGATGAAGGAACTAAAGGACAAATTCAAGCCTCTAGTTGCAATATTTAAGGATGCTTTGGGTAGAATGTTGAATGACCCAGGAAACACCAAAAGAAAATGGAAGGAGTACACAGAGTCACTGTACAGAATGAATTGGCCAACACAGATGAATTTCATAAAACATTATATAATCAAGAGTGTATGGTGATGAAGAAGGAAGTTCAAGCTACTAAGAAGAAATTGGCAAAGAAACAAGGACCCCGGAATTAATGGCATACCAAATGATATATTTAAACAAATATTTGAAGCTCATCATGGACATGCTCATCAAGTTGTGTCAAGAAATCTGGAGGAAAATTACCTGACCCACTAACTGGAAGAGATCTATATTTATTCCCATTCCAAAAATAGGTGAACTTATAGAGTGTGAAAACTATGAAACAATATTACTAACATCACACACAAGCAACATCCTGCTGATAATTATCCAAAGACACTGTAACACTGTATCAGCAGAGAACTGCCAGATGTGCAAGCTTTGTTTAGAAGAGTCTGTGGCACCAGGGACATTACAGCCAATGTTAGATGGATCTTGGTTAAAAGGAGAGAGTACCAGAGGTACTTCTATCTATGCTTCATTAACTATGGAAGGGCATTTGTCTATGTGGATTACAACAAATTGTAGCTAACTGAGAAGAATGGAAATCCCAGAACACTTAATACTACTCATGAGAAAACTATACTTGTACCAAGAAGCAGTTTTCAAAACAGAGCAAGGAAACACTGCATGGTTCAAAATCAGGAGAGGTGTACATCACAGCATGTTTTTAGGAAGGGGTAGTTCTTTGTTGTTGTTATTGTTATTGTTGTTGTTGTTGTTGTTATGTGCCATTGAGTCACCTGTAACCCATAGCAACCCTATGTACAGCAGCTCTGAACCCTGCCATACCCTGAGCCAGTCTCACTAGTTCTAACACATCATCACTATATCAATTCATCTCATCTGGGTCTCCCTCCACCTTTCCAAGCATGATGTCCTTCTTCAAGGACTCATCCATCTCTGCTGGCCATGTGCCCAAAGTATCTGAGACAGAGCTTCAAAATCCTAGTCTCCAAGGATAGACTTGGTTTCACCCTCTCCAAGACAGAACTATTTGTTTTCTTTGCAGTCCATGATATGTTCAAGACTCTTTCCAGCACCACTACTCAAAGGTATCGATTCTTCTTCTGTCATCCTTTATCTAGCTCTCTGATACATAGCAAGTAATTGTGAAGACCATGGCCTGGATTAGGCACACCTAAGTCTATAGACTGACATTGTTGCTTTTCAACACTCTGGAGAGATCCCTGACAGCAGATCTTCACAATGCATTTCATCTTCTGATTTCCTGACTACTGGTGTTAAGGGTATTGATTGTGGATTCAAGCAAGTTGTAATTGCTAGCATCCTCAGTCTCTTTTCCATCTATTATGGCTTTGTCAATTGGCCCATTGGTGAGAATCTTTGTCTTCTTAGCTTCCATCCATACTGAAGACTACAGTTCTTGAATTTCTGTAAAAAGTGCTTCAGGTCTTCTTCAGTTTTAGTTAGCAAGGTTTTGTTATTTGCATAATGTACTTGTTGATGAGTCTTTCTCCAATCCTGATGTCACATTCCTCCTCATAATTTCCTGCTGCCCGAATGAACATCAAAACCCTATGTAATTCTTTGAAAGGGACAGTGACTGCTGAAACTAGCTCAAGTATGTCAGAAATGAAAAGGATAGCACAGGATAAGGCAGAGTCTAAAACTTGTGTTCCTTAGGTCACTATGCATCTTAACTTGATGGCACAAAACAACGTTGCTTTAATAAGATATACATTAGTCTTTTAACTGGCATCATTGCTCTTTAGTAGTCTGAAGAAGTTTCTGATGGGATGTTTTCCCAATGCCACACATCTGATTTCTTTACCACTAAGCGCAAGTATACTGATTGTGAGTCCAAGTAAGCTAAATCATTGACAAGTTCAATCTTCTCCATCTGTCATAATGTTGTCTATTGACCCAATGGTAAGGATTTTTGTTTTCTTGAAATTGAAATGTAGTCCTTATTGAAAGCTGTAGTCCTTGATCTTCTGCAGCAAGTGCTTCAAGTCCTCAGTACTTTCAGAGAGCAAGGTCGTGTCATCTGCATAGCACAGGTTGTTGATGAGTTTCCCTCCGATCATAATGTCATGTTCTTTTGCATGAAGTTCAATATCTAGAATGATCTGCTCAGCAAACAGACTGAACAGGTACAGAGCAAGGAAAAAGGCTTGGCACATATCTTTCTTGATTTTGACTACTGCAGTGTTTCCTAGTTCAACTCAGACCTAGAAAATACAGTTAATATTTGTCAATTTCTATGCAATATAGCATGGCTCAATGTTTTCACTTTGAATTAGTAAAGTTTGTAATATTATGTGATTATATGTTTGCAATTCATATGAATTAGAGTGAATGAGAAAGTATTCTAATACCTAATAAAATGTAACTAACCATATGTAAAACAACAGAAGTAGAAATTTATAGAAAAGCATTATCATTTTAATGGTTTTACTGAACTATAAAATAATAAAATATAAAAAGTACAATTTTGTGTGAGGGAAACAGAAAATTTCAGAATAGTATAATAAAATATATGATCATATGTATTATGTATATTTTGCATACTACATAGCATTGTTTGTCTCACTTATGTGTAAAAATGGAAAGATTATTATACTTCTCCTTCTTTCAGGAATATGAAAGTTGTTTAGTAGAAAAGTCTATGGGCTAAAGAACTAAACCTCAAGAATTCTCTATATGGGTCAAAGGTGGATAGCTATATAAGCCCTAGAGCTGGTCAGAGAATTTTTTTTATATGATTTCTAAAGACATCTGGGAAATTAACTTTCATTTTGATTCTACAAGACACATTTCCCAAAAACTGGGTGGCCTGGCACCTGGCCAGATTATCCTCAGGCTTGCCTAAGGGCTTGTTAGCATGACTCCTAGAGATATTTAGGAAATTGACCCATGTCCTAGTCCCATTATTGAATTCTAGAATGAATTTTAACTAGCCAGCATTAACCCAAGGGAGTTGAGAGTGGTAAATGAGAAAGTTAATTTATTGCTGAATTTATTCTATTTCAGTGGTAATTACATTGTAAATTTTATAACTCTAAGGTTGCTAAAGTTAATCTAGATCAAATAAGCAAAATCTTTAAACAAATCAGAAGTGCCCTGGCTTTATTAAAGTAGAAATAGAGATAGTGAAAAGATATCTGATGACTCAGATGTTAAGCTTTTATCTACTAACTCACGAGTCAGCAGTCAAAACCTATCAGTTATGTGCTCTATGGAGATTTACAGCCTTAGAAAACCTGTGGACAATTAAACTCTCTCCTGCAAAGTTGCCATGAGTCACAATTAACTGGACACCACACAACACAGATTGAGCATGATCACTTCAGAATATACGATGAGCCCATATTTACTCAGCCTGTGTTTCAAGAACTTACATCCACCAAAGAGATTCCAGCTTTACGTATTTCCATGTCCATCCCCTAGGCCAGATAATATTTCCAATTTCTGTTAAATAGAAAACCTGAATATGTGAATTTTCATCATGGCTCTCTTTCATTAATCAAACTTATTTCTGGGCCCATTCTTCTTCCAAATTCTATATCCTCTGGTTTAAAAAATTTTTTTAAAATTTTTAACAGATTAAGGGACCTAAAAGCAAAACAACACACTGGAATATTAGAATTAGATCCTGATGTTTTCCTTAAAATGTTGTCACACTAGTATTGTCTTTTATTTTCCAGTATTGAAAGGGAGAGTTTCAATATTATTGCGATCTTCAAACCTTAGATATGACTCTTAGGAAGTTTTCATTAATTGGTCTTTTGTTTGTTGTACTGCAAACATAGATCTACTTATTGTACCTACAAATGCATGTGCAGGCTCATTGTCTGTGAAACATGAGTACTGATGAGTGGTGTCTCATTCACGGACATCTTTGTTCAGCTTGCCTCCAGTCCATGCATCATCCACTTGTAGATTAATTGTTATTGTTACTGATGGTGCCAGAATATTGTTGCTGTTATTGTTGTCATGTGCCGCTGAGTCGCTTGTGACTCATAGCGACCCTATGTACAACAGCTCTCAACTCTGCTCTGTCCTGTGCCAATCTCATTGCCTCCGACACACTCATCCCGATTGCCCCAGTCACTGAATCAATCCATCTCCCAGAGGGCCTTCCCCTCCTGCGCTGTCCCTCCACTCACCCAAGCATGATGTCCCACACTAAGGACCGGTCTCTCCTTACAATATGACCAAAGTATGTCAGAGGAAGCCTCAGAATCCTTGCCTCCAAAGAGCAGCCTGGTTTAACAGTCTCCAGGATGAATCTGTTGATGGTGCCAGATAGTATTTGTAATAATGTTTTATTTTTGTCTGTAACTCTCATGCATAGGGTTTTCGAGGAACAAGTTCAAACCTAGAGTTGCT
>NW_006400000.1:825397-827367 GCF_000299155.1 Elephantulus edwardii
GTAATCGGGATGGGTGTGTCAGAGGCAATGTGGTTGGCGCAGGACAGAGCAGGGTTTAGGGCTGTTGTGCACAGGGTCGCTATGAGTCGCAAACGACTCGACGGCACATAACAACAACAACAACAACAATTCTCATGCACCACTGGATGCTTACTTTTTCAAAAATAATACTGTATTGATCCTCCCTTTTGATATATTGCTATGTAGTTACTTCTCACTGGAAACTTCTGGTTTTTTCACTTCAAGGATGAATACTTAAATTTCATAGTAATCCCCCCTGGATGTAAATCCTGTTTATCTATTTTTTTTCCAGTCACTTATTTAACTTTTTCAATATTGAGACTTCACTACCTCAATTTTGGAAAAGTTTGCACCATTTTTCTGATACCTAGTCCCTTTTTTAATGTTTACTCTATTTCTAGGTTTCGGTGGCTTAGTGGATAAGAAGTTGCACTGCTAATGAAAGGCATATAGTATGAGTACAACAGCAACTCTACAATAGAAGGATGGACAATCTCACCCCATGCAAAACTCACTCAAGGGTCAGCTATGAGTCAGTTCGCACTCGACAGCAATGCATTTTATTTTAACTTTGATTTTACATGTCTGAAATAACAATCATTCCAAATTATATTCTCATCAATTAACCTCCAGTGGTTATGATATTCTGGATCACTGGTCATTTACCTTATTTTTCCTTATATTTATATTTTCTAGAATTTTCTTCCTAAAGAAATTCTTGGGCATAAAGAGTATAACATGAAAACTCACTGGAGGGTCAGTTATGGCTGGTTCCAACTCGGCGGTACACAACAACAACAATGAGAATGAAGGTACAATGACCCTGAAGACACAAGAGACCTAACAATTGGTAGATTGATAGCTTTTTCTTTAATAAAAGAAGTCTGTGCTCAAAATAGCTTTCTGACAAGGAGTTGTTGGGTTTTTTAGGTGCCTTTGAGTTGACTACAACTGATAGTAACTGTGAACAACAGATACGAACCCTCTCTCATCCTGTATCATCCTCACCATTCCTAATATACTTTAAACCATTCTACATTTATTGTGTGACCATATCATTAAGAGTTTTCCTCTTTGCTGCTGATCCTCCACCTATCCAAAGTGTGATCTTCTTTTCCAAAGACTAGCCCTTCCTTAACAACATGCCCAAAGTATGTGAGACAAAGTTTTATCATCCTTTTCTCTAAAAACAATTGTTGCTTATCTTTCTCCAAGACATAATGGGGATTTTTTTCACTTTTGACAATCCATGGAATATTTAGTACTCTTTTCCAACAAAACCACAATTCAAAGAGATTGATTATTTTTCTGTCATCCATATTCATTGTCCAACCTATAGGTGCATAATAGGTAATTGGAAAGACAATGGCTTGAATCTGAAACGTCTTAATATTGAAGCTAGTCTCACTGCTCCTGAGCAGCTTTAAGAGGTCCTTAAGAGAAGATTTTCCCTCTATGACAGATCTTTTGAATTCTTGACTGCATATACCAGGAGTATGGATTTGGAATCAAACTCAGATGAAAGTGTTAATAACTTGAAACTTTTCTCCATCTATCATGATATTGCCTGCTGGTCCAGTAGTCAAGAATTTTGCTTATTCATGTTGAATTGTAATCCATATTGAGGGCTGTAGTCTTTGATCTTCTGCAGCAAAGCACGTCAGGTCCATTCTCTTTCAGCAAGTAATTGTGTCATTTTTTTAATTGATATTTTAATGTAACTTTATAAAGAACTTGGATTTCCATTCATTCATTTTTGGTTGCCCATTTTCCTCCATGCCTCCTCTACCTCTCATTTCACTTTTTTCTTTGGAAAAAAATTCTTTCAAGAGAGCTGGAATTTGAACCACACACAGGACACCTGAGTCCCAGTCAAAAAACACCAGCCAAGCTACTGTGAAACCTACCCATTAGGAGCAAGTAGGGAACAATCACCTGTAATCCTATGA
>NW_006400000.1:827712-828957 GCF_000299155.1 Elephantulus edwardii
CCTCAGCCCCCACCACAGCCCTGTGACCCCAGGCCACCGCCAGGGATCCAGCCATCACCCAGAGCCACCAGCCGAGCTGCTGTGGAACTAATCTGGCAGGAGAAAGGTCGGTAGGATCCTGACTGGGTTTTCTGAGGCACTGCTGATTACCAGGCAGAGCACCCAAGGGCGTGCTCACTGGTGGGGAATATGGCCAAGCTCTCTTGGGCCACACCGACTGCCCAGAAACAAGCCAGCCACTGGTTGGCTTTTGTGGACTCTGCAGAAGAGCCAGAGGCTAGTGGGTGAGTGGGAATTTGACCTTGACTTTTCGGGTCCTGTTGGATCCAGGACCTGCTTGGGCACGGACTGCCGTGTGAGGGCACCTGCCTAAGTGCCACCGGGCAGGGAACACTGAGAAAACCACTGGGTGGGAAACGGACAGCAGGAATTTGAGTAGGGACCCCAATCATGAGCACACTCAGACAGCAGAGGTTAGAGAGAGGTCACCCAAGTGTTTGACCTGCCCTTGTGATCACCCCAACACTGTGCCTGCCTCACCCCGTTTGCCTCCACACTGGTGCCTACATGTCTGGGCAATCAACTTGCCTTTAATCGGGACCACCCTGACCTGTCTTACCAACAAGTGATTGCCCTCACAGGCTCTGAACTGACATGTCTCTGAAGTCAGAAGTTTAGAGAAACGCACAAGTGGGGTAGCTGCCCAACCAATCTCTACAGCATTGTCTTCAGATCAAGAACATAACAATATCTCGAAGAAAGCAAGCTATCCCACACAATACACAAGAGCAAAGCAAGATGTCACCCCCAAAGGGTGACACAGTATCAGTGGATTTCCTGAAGCCAGAAAGTCTGAAAAAACTTTCTGACACAGAACTTAAAAGAGGAGTGATTGAATATATTCAATGGATGAAAGACAAACTTGATGAATTACAGGATACTACAAGAAAAAACTCAGGAGGAGCTCTAAAAAACAATGCAGAACATTGCAGAGAAAATAAATGAGGCATTGGCAACACTGGAAAAACAAGAATCCACTATTCAAAATACACCATCCAATGTTTCAGAGGCTGTCAACCTGATGGAGGGACACATGAGCAGACTTGAAGAGATGGAACACAGAATCAGTTAAATTGAAGACAGAATTGTCACCACTGATCAGCTAGAGCAAAAAGCAGACTCAAAAAAGAAGAAAAAGAAGAAAACCTAATAATAATGTGGGACACCATCAAGAGAAATAACATG
>NW_006400000.1:829891-831799 GCF_000299155.1 Elephantulus edwardii
CAAGCTGCTTTGAAGGAAATAGCAAAAAATAAAGCCCCAGGAATAGATGGTATACCAATTGAAGTATTTCAGATAACAGATGTTTCCCTGTGGAAGAATTACTAAAGGAAAACTTCCCAGGCCTAATGAATGATGAGAGAATATACATTCAGGAAGCTCAGCGAACACCATATAGATTAGACCCAAAAGAAAAACATCAAGGCATATCATAGTTAAATTTGCCAGAACCAAAGATAAGGCAGGGTGGGGGGATTATTTCATTGTTATACAGTCATCCCCCTACCCAAGTCCACTTTACTATGAAACTCTTATTCTGATCCTTGTCATGCCAATAACATCTAATCATATATTTCTTTTATACAGTTATTGCCCTCATCAGTTTCAATGCCACTTACATTATTTATCCCCTCTTTTCTTAGTATCCCCCCAAGTCCCATGTCAGTACTATTTTATAATAGTGGCATTATGCAGTATTTGTCTTTTTGTCACTGAGATATTTCACTCAGCATAGTGTCCTCCATAGTCATTCATTTTGTATAATATTTCATGAGTTCTTTGTTTTTCAGTGCTGCATATTATTCCATTATTATGTGTGAATATACCACAACTTTTCTATCCATTCATGTGTTGATTGGCATTTGGATTGTTTCCAGCTCTTTGCTATTGTGGACAAAGCAGCAATAAACGTAGGTGTGCATATATCTGCTTGAGTGTCAGCTCTGGTTTCTTTAGGGTATATTCCCAGTAGTGGAATTGCTGGGTCAAATGGTATTTCTATTTCCAACTTTTTGAGAAAGCACCATAATGCTTTCCATGGCGGTTGCATCATTCTACACTCCCACCAACAGTGAATATGGGTTACAGTTTCCCCACAATCTCACCAACTTTTGTTGTTTGCTGCTCTTGTTGACTTTTGTTATTTTTACTGGGGTGAGATGATATCTCATAATTGTTTTGATTTGCATCTCCCTTAGAGCTAGAGATTTTGAACATTTCTTTTTTTTTAACATTTTTACATGTGTTTGTTCTCCATCTGAATGTCTTCTTTGGTGAAGTTGCTGTTCATATCCTGTGCTCATTTTTTTCAATTCAGTTGTTTATTTTGTTGTGCCATGTGACATTCTTATAATGTAGATTGTTGATGAGCCTTCCTTCAATTCTGATACCACATTCTTCTTCATAAAATCCAGTTTCTCAAATTATTTCCTCTGTATTCAGGTATTTCAGACCAAAAGTACCCTTCTATAAATAAAAGGAAGGAAATAAAGAAGAACAGAATTTAATAGACGTATGAGGAAAAGTCAAAATCTCCAACAAAAGTGTAATTTTATTCTTAGTAAAAAGAAAATGTAAGTAAATGTGAAAGAAGTAATACTGGATGATTAATGCTTGAAAATTTTCAAAACAGTTGAAAGACAGTATTTCACAAATTCAAAACCTGAGAAAACCTTGAATAAAATAAATGCAAAAAACCAGCATGTGCACGCACCATTTTCAAACTGTTGAAAAATTAAAGACTTTCAAAAAAATCTTGGCTGAACGCAGGTAATAGAGAACCATCACTTTCAAAGAAGTACCAATGAGATTGGTATATTTTAACAGAACTATAAAATCCAACTGACAAGTTAATGACAGTTTAAGATGCTGAAAGAAAAAGACTTGTCATATTAGAATTCCATATCCTATAAAAATATCCATCAAAACATGAAGGTGAAATAACATGTTTTCAGACAGGCAGGGCTCAGAGACATGGTCACTTGAATGAACTAAAAAAAAATGTTAAAAGAAACCCTTGAGCTGAAGAAGAATGATGTTACATGGATGCTCAAAACTATTAAGAAGGAATCCACTGGAAAGAATGAATGATCACTCAATTCAATTTACCACACATTACAGTCCACTAACATT
>NW_006400000.1:832279-833726 GCF_000299155.1 Elephantulus edwardii
CTTTGAGTTGTGGTGCTGGAGAAGAGTGTTGAATATACCATGGACTTCTAGGAGAACAAGCAGGTTTGTCCTAGAGAGGGTGAAGCGGGGCTGCTCCTTGGAGTCAGGGGTTCTGAAGCTTCATCTGACATACTTTGGGCATGTTGCAAAGAGGGACTGGTCCTTGGGGAGGGATATCATGTTTGGGAAAGTGGAGGGACAGCTCAGGAGAGGGAGACCCTTGGTGAGATGGATTGATTCTGTGGGGTGGTGGGAGTGAGTGTGTCGGAGACAGTGAGATTAGCCCAGGATTGAGTAGGGATTAGGGCTCTTGTACATAGGGTCACTATGAGTAGCAAGTGACTCAACGGCACATTACAACAACAACATGGCAACTTCCACTGTTTCTAGATTCATATTTTTCCTATCTTACGTTTTACTTTTTAATGGATGTTTTCCATTGTTTCCTCTCATTTTGAGTTATCCACATTAGCAGATGAAAGGTTTTCATTAGCTAAAACTTTGCCTCATCTGCGTCATTAAGGTATACTTTACTTTGAAGAGATGTACAGTTCTTCCTGGACATAGTTTAAATCAGAAAAACTAAGGGTTTTTCACAGGTTCCTTATCTTAGAATTGTATATTCAGGCCTGTTTTTTATTCTGTCCTGGCTTTGAAAATCCAGTGAAACCTTTTCATCATGGGTTACCTTAAGAGTATTTGAAACAATAGCGATAAAATTTATAGCATCACAATAACATGTAAGCACTAAGTTTGACATATTAGCAAATGAATGGTAGATAAAATTTTCCTTAATTTCTATAGTAGACGAAAGGGAGATATAGTGAAAGAATCTGAAAGGATTTGTGCTGTTAACCTAATAGGGTTTCCCCTTTAGCAGTTCAAAATCCACCAGTGACTCTGAGGGAGAAATACATGAGTGATTTCCCATGTAATTTGGAGTCTCACACATACACACTGGAGGGTCAGTCATGAGTCAGTTCCAACTCAATAGCAGTGAACTTTGATTTTGTATCCTTCTTGTTGTTGTTAGGTGCCATCAAGTCAAGTATAATTCATAGTGACACTTTGAACAATAGATAGGAACACTGTCCTATCTTACGCCAACCTGACAATCTCTGACACACTCAAGGCCGTTGCTACAGTCACCATGTCAATCCTTATGGTTGAGAGTCTTCCTCTCTTTTGTCATCCTGCCACCTTTCCTAGGATGATGTTCTTCTCCAAGGAACAGCCCTTCCTAGAAACATGCACAAAGTATGTGAGATGAAGCTTCACAATCCTTGCCTACAAGAAATAATCTGGCTGCACCTTCTCCAAGACACATAAGTTGTTCTGTAAGCACTCTGTGGGATATTTGGTAGTCTTTTCCAACATCATGGCTCAAAGGCATTAAATTTCCTTCTGTCGTCCCATTTATTCCCAGTTATAGACACCATAAAAAGTG
>NW_006400000.1:836519-852238 GCF_000299155.1 Elephantulus edwardii
AGAATCTTCCTCGCATGTGAAATCAATGATAGTGTTCTGTAGTTTCCACACTCTGTTTGGTCACCTTTCTTTGGAATGGGAACAAATATAGATCTCTTCCAGTCAGTCCGCCAAGTGGTTGTTCTCCAGATTTCTTGACACAACTTGGTGAGCATGTCCAGGGCAGCATCTTTTAGCTGAAATATGCCATTATATGATTAGGTATCATTTGCATGACAAAAGTTCAGAATAAGAGGCGCATAGCAAAGCGGAGGGGGGCAGAAGGAGGAAATTGTGCAACAATGGAAAAAAATTTTAAAGAGAAAAGTGAACAGGGATTGGGGGGAGGTAGGGAGGACACTGCCACAATGGTTAAATGGAAATCTGCATTTACTTTAAAATTTTGTTAATATCTCAATCCATTTTTTTTAAAATGCCTTTGCCAATAAAATACAAACAGATATTCTTGTGTTATTCTTTGCTTTCAGCCAGGATTCATTTGACATTAGCAATGATATACCTTATACCATAGTTGTTGTTGTTGTTAGGTGCCACTGAGTCAAGTACAACTTACAGTGACACTTTGAACAAAAGATCTGAACCTTGTTCTATTTTGCACCATCTTCACATTCTGACACACAAGAGCACATTGTAGCAGTCACCATGCCAGTCCACTTGGTTGAGAGTCTTCCTCTCCTACGCTAACCCTCTACCCTCCCCAGCATCATGTCCTTCTCCAAGAAATAGCACCTTGTAGCAAAATGCTCAAAGCATGTGAGACAAAGCCTCATCATTCTTGCCTTTAAAAAGCACTCCAGCTGTACCCTTTATAGCTGTTTGTTCGTTTATCCCTCCATGAGATGTTCAGTGCTCTTCTCCAACACCATAGCTCAAAAGCGTCAATTCTTTTCCTGTCACTGCATCTGAGGTTTATTTAAAACATACAGTAGTGAATAAAGTAACTTCATATTCATGGAGTACTGACTAGACCATACACTGTGTTAACAACTCCATATTTCTTATTTCGCTTAGATTTACAAAACTATCTCAAAATAAACTGAATTTAGATTGGTCCCTAAATCCTCTTACAGAGAATTGGTTTACACTCAGGTATGAGGATTTAAAATCTTGATTCTTTAACGCTAAGTTCCCCCTTGGTTTGTAGACTACTTTATAGTATGCAGAACTGCATGTGATGTATTTGAGACATTAAACACATGAGTAATGTACAAGCATGTTGAGTAGGATCCTTCGAAGACAGTTATGACGTCTTCTTTTTTTCTCCCCTAGTAACTATCACAAAACTGTCACATACTTGGCACCTACTAAAATTTTCATGAATGCATCAAGTCTGTGGCTTAAAGTACCTTAATATTGTATGAGATAGGAAAAGACAATATATAATGATGATAGAAGTGGATATATTATGAAGTACTCCTATAAATGACATAAAGATGTGGAATGTACTATGCGGGGGAAATAGAAAAATCAATGTTGAAATTACCTATTTTGAGGCCTTTGAGTGAGGAAGAGAGTAGGAGTGAAATGAAGTTTGGACCTAGCCACAAAAGCTTTTTTATTTTTTTCCCCTGAGCACAGCGTGAAATTCTAGTTTATTCTCCAAGGCACACAATACTTACTGTTGTAAATTTGGCAAGAGTTAGCAGTGTGAGTTCCAACTCTTTTCCCTGAACACTTTCTCCAGGGAGGATATAACTTGGATAAAAATCCTGATATTTTTCCTTCTGATCTTACCTTGTTCAGAGCACTTGTTTGAATAAAGTACTAACTTCCTGTAGCAGACTACCAGACCACCCAAGGAAGATCAATTCCAAATCCCAATCAACAGAGTACTGACTGATATCATGCCATTATTTTGCAGTATTGGAGTAAGGAATATAAAAATCATCTCTCAAGTACTTCTTCTGATGTATTTCTGGGGAGCTTTTTTACACTCATAATTTTAAAAGTTCACATGTCTATCCACATCTGCAACAGTACCTCCTGAATAACTCCTGTGTCCACGCCAACACTTGTAAATGGAAGCTGCATTGTTGTAAAAGTGCTTCAGTAGAGCTCACTATTCTCCATTCTCCAAACCTTTATTTTTATTTCAACTAGCTGTGTGAGGAGATATAAACCAATGATGATGAAACTTACAGAGATGAGAAATTAATGTTGAAGTGCCTAGGAATAAATAAAATGCTGGGATCAAGACGCTTATTTGCGCATGTTATCAAGAAGGCCAGACATGCTGAGAATGATGCAGGATAGAACAAGGTTCAGGCCTGTTGTTCATAGGGGAGCTATGATTGTTACTCTACTCTCATACTCAGTTTTACAGCGCATAACAACAAACAACAATCTCTGAAGAAGGATGATAAAGTAGATGCTGTTGTTGTTATGTGCCGTTGAGTCGCTTGCGACTCATAGCGACCCTATGTACAACAGCCCTAAACCCTGCTCTATCCTGCGCCAACCGCACTGCCTCTGACACTCCCATCCCGATTATCCCAGTCACTGAATCAATCCACCTCATAGATGCGCTGAGGAAGATCCTTGGTGAGATGGACTGGCACATTGGCTGCAACAATGGGCTTAGTTTAAGCATAACAACAATTATAAGGATGGCACAGGGTATTTGTTGGGATGGTGCTGTTGTTGTTATGTGCCACAGAGTCGTCTAAGACTCATAATAATGCTACAAACATCAGACCTGAAAACTCCCTTATTCTGTGCCATAATCATCAACTCTAATATAATTGAACCCATCGCCACATTAATTCTATTATACATAGAGCCATTATTAGTGGGAGATTAGCAGTGGCACTGAACAATAACAATATCGTTCGCTATTATATTAAGGTAGGATGGCTACATTAAAAAACAAAACAAAACAAAAATTAGAGATAAAGGAAGACACCAAGCTGCAGGAGAAAGCTGGAGGGAGCTGAGTCTCTGTGCCCAGAGTAAACACTCTCCATTGCTTGTGGGTTGACCAGACTGAAGTGTCCCTGGGGTTGTAGGTCTCTCAATCTGTGGATCTTGCCTCCATGGTTGCAGGGCCATCCCAAGGGCCAAACAGGATAAGAGATTTTATTATACAGAACTACAAGCAGAGGAAAGTATTTTTGTAGCTCTCTGTAAGAGAGAGGGCTGACTTGAGGTCCCTTGCACACAAGCTGCTTGAGCAGGCAGCTCTTAGCTCTAATTCTGAGCCTCTCCAGAGACAAAGACACTACACTCCAGGAGAAAAGGTGCATGAGAAACTGCTTGAGTAGACTGTCTGGTCTCATAACCCTCAGCCTCTTCAAACATGAAGAAAACCAATATCGTTGGCGTCAGTAGACTACATCAAGGCAAGAATCCTACAGGGCTGCAGTGCAGAACAGAGAGAAACTGACAGACTTTAGGAAAGGCAAAATTTCCTAGAAAGGACTTACAGTAGAACAAGTAGCTCATCCCACAGACTGAACAGTTTCATTTGACAACTAATCAGTAACATTATAAAGACAAAACCCACAAACAAATTTCACAGATACAATAGAAGCAACCTAAAACTTATCAAGATAAACTTCATATAATGTCAAGAAAGCAGCAGACAGCTTCAAACAATGTGAGAAAAAAAATTAAGCCTTCTCCAAAAAAGCAGAGAATATTAGAGACCTCAGGAATACTCCAGAGTCAAGGAGGCAGATGATATATGTTGATATGAAGACATTTTGACAGAAAATCATTTAACAGGAAACTAAAGAACAAGAGCTGAAATCAATGAGATAGAAAAGAGGAAAACAACTGAAACCATCAATAAGACCTGGAGATGATTTTGCAAAAGAGTTAATAAAATTTACAAACCATTGGCATACTTAACAAAAGGGGGGGGGAGAAGATACAAATAATTAAAAAAATATAGAGGTGACATCACACAGAACCAAAGGAAATTAAATATATAATATTGCAATACTATGAAAAGCTATACTCTGATAAATTTGAAAATTTACAGGAAATGGACAAATTCATTGAAACTCATGTCCTACCCAGACTGACTCGGTCATATATAGAACATATGAACAAAACCACCCAAAAGAAAAAATTGAGAAGGTCATAGAATGACTCCACCACAAAAAAATGTCCTGGACCAGATAGCTTCACAGCTCAATTCTACCAAATAGTCTGAAAAAGATTTATCACCAATCCTACTGAAGTCATTAAAAATAAAATAAGAAAGGAAGGTACAGTCCCAGAGACATTGTTTGAAGCAAGCATAACGCTCATACCAAAACCAGGCAAAAATATTACAAAAAAAAGAAAATTACAGACCATTATCTCTCATGAACATAGATGCAAAAATCATTAACAAAATCCCAGCCAATAGAATCCAAAAGCACATCAGAAAATAGTTAATCATGACCAAGTGGGATTGAAAACAGACGTGCAAGGATGTTTCAACACACAAAAAACACAACATATTTCACCACATTAACAAAGCAAATAACAAGAACCATAGAATCTTAGCAATTGATGCAGAAAAGGCATTTGACAAAATCTAACACTGCTTTCTGATTAAGACACCCAGCAAAATAGGAATAGAAGAGAATTTCCTTAACATAGTTAAAAATATATATGCAAAGCCAAGAGCCAATATAATTCTCAACAGAGAAAGTCTAAAAACACTTTCTTTGCAAGCAGAGAGAAGACAAGGATGCACACTCTCACCACTGCTATTCAATAAGGCATTCAGATCAACAAAGAGATGGTTAAACTAGCACTATGTGCAGATGGCATGATAGTGTACACAGAAAATCCAAGGACTCAACAAAAAAAAAAAGAGAAAAAAAAAATCCAAACAACTGTTAGAGCTAGTAGACCAATTTAGTAAAGTGGAACGATAAAAGATCAATATCTAAAAATCAGTGGGATTCCTTTACAGTAATAAAAGAACTCAGAGAAGGATGCTAAGAAAGCAATACCATTTACAATAGCTAGCAACAAATTGAAATACTTGGGAGTAAACCTAACTGCAGACATAGAAAACCTATAAAAAGAAAACTACAGAACATTTCTGTGAGACACAACAAAAGATCTAAATAAATGAAAAAATGTTTTCTGTTCATGGGTAGGAAGATTCTATATTGTGAAAAGGACAGTCCTACCAAAAGCAATCTACATGTTCGACACAATCCCAAAATAGATACCAAATTCATTTTTCAAGGAGATGGAAAAGGAAATTGTCAAATTTACTTGGAGAGAAAAGAGACCCTAAGTAAACAAAGCACTTCTGAAAATCAAATATGAATTTGATGCATAACAATCCCTGACATCAAAATCTACTACATAGCAAAAGTAACCAAAGCAGACTGGTACTACTACAATGAAAAGCACATACAACAATGAAACAGAGCTGATAACCAAGAAAAAGACACATCTATCTACGGTCAATTGATAATTGACAAGGAAATAAAACTCAGCATATGGGGAACTGGCAACCTCTTTGACAAATGATGCTGGCAAAACTGGACAGTTTACCCATAGAAAGTTGAAACAGGATCCACATCTCACACCATACACAAAAATCAACTCAAGGATCAGAGACCTGGGAATAAAGTTCCAAAACATAAAGTTCCTAAGAAACAAAATGAGATCACATTTGGAAAGCCTACTCTACGGTATAAAGAGACTGCCAAATACAACCAGAAATGCACAATTTGAAGAAGATACAACAGATGAATAATGTAAAATGGTAAAAGCGTTCTGGAAGGTAGTTTGGCACTTTCTCAAAAAGCTGGACATAGAAATTCCATATGACCCAGCAATTCCACTATACCCTGAGAAAATGAGAACTGAGGCACAAACTGAGATCTGTACACCAATGTTCATAGCAGCATTATTCACCATCGCAAGAACGTGGAAAGAGCTCAGATGTCCAACCACAAATGAATGGATTGAGAAATTACGGTTCATTCACACAATGGAATACTATGCAGCATGCAGGAGCAATGATTTTGGAAATTATTGCCTAACTTGGGAGGGACTGGAGAATTTTATGTTGTGAGTGAATTAACTCAGTCCCACAAGGATAAATATTGTATAAAACTGTTATTATGAAATGAGTGTAAGGATCCAAGAGGGGCAAGGAAGGTGGAAGCAGAGAGAATGAGAATGTGCAGGGGGAGGTGGGATTAAACGTGCTGTACCATTTGATGGGTGGAGGGGTGAGGAAAATGGAAAGTCTTTGTTGTGGAAAACAATGTATTCAAATTATGTAAATAAACTAGTATAATAATTTAAAAAACACTAAAATACAAAAAAAAAACCAACCCTAAAAAACAAAACTATGAACAGGACCTTCTAAAGATTAATTGCTGTGCTCTTCAAAAACTTTTCCTAATAGAGTGAAAAGAAAGCTTACTGACCAGAAATAAGCATTTGGCAATAGTATCTCAAACAAGAGTCTCCTAACAGATGTTTGCAGAATGCTCCTGAACCTTCAGAAGAAAAAGTCTGATATTCCAATTACAAAATGGGCAAGAGAGACAGAAAGACATTTTGCTGAGGAGGATATTCAGATGGCCAACAGACACATGAAGAAATGCTCAAAAAGAGATACGCAAATCAAAACCACAATGACATGTCATCTTATCCCATTAGCAGTGACAAAGATTAACAGGACACCAAGTAATAAATATTGGAGAGGAAGTGGTGAGATAGGAACTCATATACATTGTTGGTGGGATTGTAAAATGGTATAACCACCCTGGAAGACAGCTTGGCATTTCCTCAAAAAGCTGAATGTAGAAATTCCGTATGACCCTACTATTCCATCGCTTGGAATGTACCCTCAAAAAATGAGAACTGAGGACCACACAGAGATGTGTACAGCAATCTTCATAGCAGCACTATTCACCATAGCAAGAACATAGAAAGAGCGCAAATGTCCAACCATAGAGAAATTATGGTACATTAACACAATGAAATACTTTACAGTATGCATGAGCAATGATTTTCTAAATTACTACTTAACTTGAGAGGGCCTGGAGAGCATTATGCTAAGTGAAGTAACTCAGTCCCCTAAGGACAAATACTGTATAGGACCATTATTGTAGAGTGTGTACAAGGATTCAAAGTGGAGAGAGGGGAGGAGAGGAGTGAGAATGGGTGAGGCGAGATATTAATCATAGGATCATGGGCAATGGAAAGGGGAAAGATTCAGTGTGAAAAACAAAGTATCCAAGCTTTATAAGTAAACTAATATAAAATAAAAATCCTATTTGAAAAAACACTATTATTCATGTAAGACAAGGATAAGGCTAAACAAACAAATCAAAATAATAATTATTATGAAACTATGCAGAGTCATGTAAACTATAAACCATAGAATAATAGTAGAAAACAATGATTTCCCAGATGACCATATATTTGAATGGAAGTATGGAAAGCTTCCACTTTATATCTCCTGAGACAAGGATGACCTTGAATTTGATGAAATAAAACACTGCCAGTTATAGTACATACACTCGAATGATAACCGTGGTTCAGATTTGAGGAAGGTATGGACTAGCTTCAAATCTTTGCAAACACCTAAACGATCTGAAATTGACTTTCTTTCTGATTGACTTCCCTCGAATCCGCATGCCGTCCCAATATTTTTAATTTTCTTAACTGAAATAGCATTTTCCATACTTTGCATTTAATTTTGAAAGCCTAGACCATCTGCATCTGCATAGCTTAGCCATCAAGACTGAAAACTAAAGACACTTTTGTCAACATGACTTCCCTGTTAGTTCCAGGATGCTTGGCCAGGAAGGTAGTGCTATAAATGGATAAACAACTTCACTTTTTGGCTTCAGGAATTTTCTAAAACCCAATTCATTTGAATAAACAGTTTGCTCATCTGGGCAAACAGCTCTGCTCTAAGAACAATAGATTATCCACTTGGCCAAATAGCATATTTATCAAAAAGTTGTTTATCTATCAGGACTCACTTTGAGATGCATTCTTTGCTGCGCACATCAAATCAAAAACCCCTGTGGAATGAAAATCTCCAATGTCAATCATATTTGTGCATGAAAAAACTTAAATTGCCTTAAAGTACTTGCTTCTAAGTCTAAGAACTAGAAACTCTATAAATATCTATCAGTGATCTCCCCCAAGATACTATTGAGATGCTATAAAAGTGGGTCACTGTAATAGCTTTAATGAAATTTGTTTTGATTGAATAGAAAGTTAATATCAAGACTTTTGAGATGCTCACTTCAATCCCTCTCATCTTTATTGAATTCTGAGATAAAAGTTTTTCTCCTTGTTATTGTCTTAAGGGGTTTTGGATTCAGTCATCACAACAGAACAACATTACAACAGAATGAAGATTATCTGGTCCAGGGCCTACCTCACAACTTCTTGCTGCAGTTACGAGCCAATTCGTCACCTATGTGTCTTCCTTTATTCAGCTAGCACTCTCCTTTACCCAACATGATGAGCTCCTTCACTTGTGTTCCTTTCAGATAAAATGTCCAAAGAACTTAAGATAAAATCTTGCTATCCTAATTTCTATGGAACTTTCTGGCTGTACTTCATCAGAGTGGCTTGTTCCTTCTGGAAGTCCATAATGTATCTCGTATTTACCCCCACATACCATAACTCAAAGGCAAAAATTCTTCAGGGTTTAAAATTCATTGTCTAATCACAGTCAAATGGATTGAGAAAGTACGGTATACAATGGGATACTATGCAGCATGCATGAGCACTGATTTTTTTCAATTACTATCTAACTTGGAAGGAACTGGAGGGCATTACGCTGAGTGAACTAAGTTGGTCCCATAAAGACAAACACTGTATAAAACCATTCTTATAGAATGATTATTAAAATCCAAAGTAGGGGCAGGGAGAAGCAGAGAGGTGAGGATGGGCAGGGAGGGGGTGTAAATCATAATTTGAACAGTGGGGAAGTGTGAAGGAAATGGGAAAGATCTGGTGTGAAAAACAATGTATTCAAACAAACAATGTATTGTAAACAAACCAGTAAAAAATTAAACAAAACAAAGCAAATAGCCTTTTCTCAACAGGGTGAAAAGAAAATCTACTTACTGGAAACAAACATTCGGCAATACTATCTCAGACAAGGACCCCATAACAAAAGTGTACAGAATATTCCTGGGCCTCCAGAAGAAAAAGATTGATAATTTACAAAATGGGCAAGAGACATGGAAAGACTTTTGACAGAGGAGCACATTGAGATGGCCAACAGATAGGTGAAAAAATGCTCAAAATCATTGACAATGAGAAAGAGATGCAAATCAAAACCACAATAAGATGTCATCTTACCCCACTAGCAGTGGCTAAGTTTAGGAGGGCAACAAGCAGTAAGTGTTGGAGAGGATGTGGAGAGATAGAAACTCTAATACACTGTTGGTGGGATGTCAAATAGTACAACTACTCTGGAAGACAGTTTGCTGTTTCCTCAAAAAGTTTAATATAAAAGCTCCATATGACCCAGCTACTTCAGTACTAGGAAGATAATCCAAGAAAATTAGAACTGAGACACAAATGGAAATCTGTACACCACTGTTGATAGCAGCGTTATTCACCATCACGAGATCATGAATTCAGCCCAAATGTCCTACTACAACTTAATGGATTGAGAAATTGTGGAAAACACAATGGAATAGAATGTAACACTAGGGAGCAACGATTTGGGAAAATTCCATATATTTGGGAAAGGTTAGAGAGCATTATGTAGAGTGAATTAACTAAATCTCATAAGGACAAATACATAAAACCATAATAGTAAAAATAGAAGGATAACTAGTAAAACATGTTTGGGGACCCAAGGAGAGAAGGGGTGAAAGTAGAGTGGTTAGCATGAGTAGGGAAAAAACCAAAGGGTTGTACAATTATATGGGCAAAGGAATGGGGTGAAGGAAATGAGAAAAATTCAGCAGGGACCTGAAAAGATTGGGTAATGATAGGTAAGAGCCAATGGTTATTGATTTTATAAAACATAATGCGTGGGAATGATAATATGAAAGACAATATGAATGAAGAATAGTGTGAAACACAATGTATATGAACTTTGTGAGCAAACTAATATTTTTTTTAAAGTGAACTGGGGTAGGTAGGAAAATGTGTCACAATGAATGATATCTACTTTTGTCTTTTCTGTATTTTTTGTATTTCATGAATTGTTTATATAATTTTTATATCATGGGGATAATGATGATGATCAATTGTGTGTGTACCATCAAATTGGATCTGACTGGTACAGGAGGAGGTTGCCCCTCATTCTCGAGCAGAGGATCTGGTAGATTTGAACTGCATACCTCTGGGATTGAAGTGCAGCTTCTTGTCACTAGGACACAAGAGCTCCCTAAATAGTGGGTTTTTATTTTGTTTATTATTTTTTTCTTTTATTTTATTTCTCAATTGATTATTTACCTTCATCTTGTCATGGCTCTCGAGTATTTTATAAATTCTAGATATAAGTAAGTACCTTATCTGACATGTCATTACCAATTTTTTTTCCCCAGTCTGTGGCTTCCCTTTTTACCCTGTTGGAGAAGCTTTTGGATGTGCATAGGAATTTGATTCTTAGAATGTCCCATTCGTCTATTTTATCTTCTCCTGGTTGTAGATTTTTCAGGATGCTTGGAAGATAGTTTCTGTTGAGGGTTAGGACTTCTAGAGTTCTTCCAAGCTATTCTTTAATGAAATTTATAGCCTTTGATTTTAGTCGTAGGTCCATGATCCATTCTGAGTTGGTTTTTGTGTATGGAGTGTGGATGTGGATCTTGCTTGAGTTTTCTACAGAGTTTTTCAATTTTTCCAGAACCTTTGTTAAAAAGGCTTTCATTTCCCCACTTAACTGATTTCATCTCTTTGTCAAAAATCAATTGCCCATAGGTAGATGGGATGATTTCTGGATTCTCTATTCTATTCCTTTGAACTATGTACAGGATATGAACAGACACTTCACCAAAGAAGACATTCAGATGGCAAACAAACACATGAAGAAATGTTCAAAATCCCTAGCTCTAAGAGAGATGCACATCAAAACAACTGTGAGATTATCATTTCACCCCAGTAAGAAAAGCAAAATTTAACAGAACAGCAAACATCAAATGCTGGTAAGATTGTGGAAAAACTGGAACCCTTATTCACTGCTGGGGGGAGTGTAAAATGGTGCAACCACTATGGAAGGCACTATGGTGCTTTCTCAAAAAGTTGCAAATAGAAATATCATTTGACCCAGCAATTCCACTACTGATAATATACCCTGAAGAAATCATAACTGTAACCCAAGCAGATATATGTACACTTATGTTTATTGTGGCTTTGTTCGCAATAACAAAGAGTTGGAAACAACCTAAGTGCCCATCAACAAACAAATGGATAGACAAGCTCTGGTATATTCACACAAATGAATACTATGTCCCATTGAAAAACAAAGAACTTGTGAAATATTATACAAAGTGGATGACCCTGGAAAACATTGTGCTGAGTGAAATATCTCAGTCACAAAAGGACAAATATTGCATAGTACCACTGTTGTAAAATGAGACTGACATAGGGGTTGGGAGGAGACAGAGAAAGATGGATAAATTATGTTTACTGCGTTGAAACAGATAAGGGAGAGAACTGTTTAAGAGCAATATGATTAGGTATTATTATCATGACAAGAGTTTAGAATGAAGTCTGCACAGTGGAGTGGAGTGGAGTGGACTGGGGGGGATGGTATAACAATGATAGAGTTTTTTTTTTTTACTTTTCAAAGAGAAGAGCAAACTAAGGGGTGGAGGTGTGGGCAGGGAGAAAAATGCAACAATGAATAAATAGAAATCCAAAGTCTCTGTAAACATATATTAAAATTAATAATAATAAAAAAGGCGTTTAAAAAAAGAATGTGGAAATAAACTTCTTTGGTACAGGTTTCTTCTAAACACAAACACACACACAATTTTATACTGGTTTACTTACAAAGTTTGTATTTATTGTTTTTCACTCCGGATCTTTCCCCTTTCCTTTACACACCTCTCCCTCCACACATCAAATTGTGTGACCCTGTGATTAAGCCCCTACCCCCTCAGATCCTTATACTCATTCTGCAATAATGTTCTTATACAGTATTTGTCTTTATGAGACTCAGTTCACGTAGCACAGTGCTTTCTAATTCCTCCAATGTTAGGTAGTAATTTGCAAAATCATTGCACCTGTGTGGTGCATAGTATTCCAGTGTGTGAATATACCACAGTTTCTCAATCCATTCCATTGTGGTTGGACATTTAGACTGTTTCCATGTTCTTTCTATGGGGAATAACACTGCTATGAACATCAGTGTACGAGTCTCTGGGCCTCAATTCTCATTTTCTCAGGGCATATTCCAAGCAGTGGAATAGTTGGATCATGTGGAATTTGGATAGGAAATTGAGCTGCCAACCCAAGACTTCATTTGGATCCATCAGTTGCTTCTTGGGAGACAGATGAGTAATTTGCTTACCTGCAATTTATAGCCTCTGAAAACCAGCTGAAGGGTCAGCTTTGAGTTGGTTCTAATTCAATGGCAGTGAGGTTTTTATGAATAGTCACTAAGCATTTAAAATATTTGTTTTCAGGTAGCATTCCAACACGTAATATACTACACCACAAAAATTAAATAAGAAACCTGGTGACAAATCCCTGAGTGAGTGAAAAACTTGGAATTCTTTTCTAGAGAATTCAGAGTCAGGCATTTATCCTCTCTTTTTCTGGAGTCTTATCATAAAGATGTGGGAGATACAGGTGCTGTAGTCTGATGCAGCCATCTCATTATGATTAAGTTAACAAGCAGAAAGCAAGAGTAAAAACAGAAAGTAGTGAAGTTTTTGTGGTTACATGCCATCAAGCAGGACTCCTAGAGACCCTTATGAACAGATCGGAACCCTGTTCTAGCCCGTGCTAACCTTACAATCTCTGACACACTCTAGCCCATTCATTACTGCACCCCACTGTGTCAGTACAGTTTGTTGAGAGTCTTTCTCTCCTTCACCATGCCCCCCCCACCTTTCTAAACATGATATCCTTCTCCAAGGAATAGCTTTTCCTAGCAACATGCCCACAGCACATGAGACAAAGCTTCTCCATTCTTGTCTACAAGGAGTACTCTGCTATTTAAACTCTTATTCATTGCCCCCTAGTTGAAACTGGTGCATTTCTAACCCACCAAAGGTTTTTGAAGGTTGCAAACTGCAAACGAGAAGATTGTCCATCTTTCTCCTCTAGATCCACTGATTAATTTTAACAACCAGAGAAGCATCACCTTTCGGTTAGCAGCACACCCCTCTACTGACTTCACCATAAATTTTGAGGATCTATGAGATTGTGTATAGGATTAATGAAGTCTTGATATTTGTGAGATACTATAAAATAGAAATGCATGCGTTTTAGGTTTTAACGTGTGTCCAAATGGAGAAAATAAAATTTGAAATATTAATGCATTGTTTTGTACTGAGATTTTTTTTTCAGTGTGGCCTTAAAAAAGAGTATTTTCAAAGTAGAAGCTGAATAATAGTTAACTATCTGCAGAAGTGAAAAAGTAGCCTTCCTATTTTATTTCGCATATTTTTTCTGACACTTCCTAATTTTGTATACCCAAGTAAAATGAAATCCTTGACAAATTTAACATCTCTTCCTTTGTCATAAAATTGCTTACTGGTCCACTTGTAAGAATTATTCTTAATGTTGAGGTATAATCTAACTGAAAGCTGTAGCCTTTGAGCTTCATCAGTAAATGTAAAAGTATTCTTTATTTTTTGCAAGTATAGTTATGGTGTGTCACATCTACATATCACAGGTTATTGAGAAGGCTTCCCCCAAGCCTGCTACCACGTTCTTTTCCATATAGTTCACCTTCTCATATTATTTGCTTCAAATTGTTGCTAGGTGTCTTTGAGGCGAGTATGACTCATGGCAATCCTAGGAACAACAGATCTGAACCCTGTCCTATTCTGTGGCGTCCTCACAATCTCTGATACACTCAAGCCCATTATTGGAGTCACTGTGCATCCCTCCACCTTCCCAAACATGTGTCCCCTCTCAAAGAATAAGCTCCTAGAAACACACCAAAATTATATGATCCAAAGCTTATCATTATCTTCATATATATGCTGAATAAATAAGATTAAAAATACAAACCAGATATATACCTTTCTTGATTTTTAAACTACACCATATCCTCTTGTTCCGTTCCTATGACTACTTCTTGGTCTATGTACGCATTCACGTAAGCACAAGTAAGCATTTTGGAATTCAGCTTCTCAACGTTATTCATAATGTATTAGTATTCACATAGTCTAATACCTTTGCATAATCAATAAACCACAAGTAAACATATTTCTAGCATTCTCTGCTTTCAGCCAAGATACACACTTTCCTAAATACTTTCAATGGAAACTCTCCTGTATAATGCAACCTCGACAGCCGCACTTGGGATGGTGCAGCAAATAACAACAGCCACTCATTAATCATGATCTTGATCTTCTCTGAAGCTATTTCAATTTCTAAGGAAACTTTGCCAAATAAATAAATAAGTAAATTTTCTCACTGAAGCAGCCTCTCATTTTCCATGTGTACTTCAAAGCAGCTCAGTTTGTGACAATTTGAATAATTTATGTACAGAAAGTAAAGCAAAGCTTGGAAGTTTTAAGGCATCTAAAGTCATTTTGAAGGTGGCATAAGCATACTAAGATGAATGTTAGAATAAGTAGGTGACATGGTGGGAGTAAATGAAGAACGATGTGACTGTACGCTTTCTTCATTCTCTGTCAGTGTGTTTGCAGTTTAAAAAGTTAAATAAAGGCATGTTTAAAGCAAGACCTTTAGTAGAATCTCTTCTTTGACAAATGAGATGGCTTCTGAATATATAATTGACATGGAGGAAAAAAAGTAAAATTGTCTTTATCAAGATTATTACTTTTTCTTGCATGAGAGAGAATGTCCCTGTTTGTTGTATCAAGTTCATCAGCATCTGTGAATGTGTTACTGAATGACAACAAAGCTGTGGCAGAGAAAATAATTCTAGTCAATTTCCTTTAGATGATTCAACCCACCATGTTATCTTCTCCAAGGGAGTGAAATGCTAACATCAGGGGAGCCTAAGCAGTGGTTTTATACAGAAGGGGATTATTTTCCTGGTGAAGTTAAAACTGCTTAGAAGGGTCAGCAAGCAATTTAGAGCTCCCCTTTATCACAGCATACTGATAAGAGATAAGCTTAAACTGTCTTTCAAATTAGCAAATAATATGTGACATTTAAATATGCGGCTGGTGGAGAGCAAGGAGGTAGGTAGGTGGCTTTTCCTTTCAGTCCTTAGAAATTCAGCCCCATAGGAGACACAAAGGGACAGCTTTTGACCACACATTTTGTGAGCATAGGAAAAGTAATTTTCTAAATTTCTCTGAAGGAAATGAAAAGAACCACAAGCTGATATGGGAGCCTGGTACCCCCCAGGCTATAAATAGATGCCACTGACAGTGAGAAATTAGAAGGATAAATAGGATGGTTTAACTGAAGACTGAAAAAAATGAAACCAATGAAAATCTATCTGTTGGAGACGGGTTGATTCCACTCATGGTAACCACATGCATTACACAGTAGAACCTCTTCCAGCATTTTCTTGTATGTAATTTGTGGCGGATTAATGGGTCAAGGGTCAAGTTGCTGACTGAAAGGTTGACACTTCAACCTCTCCATCCACTCCATGACAGAAGATT
>NW_006400000.1:853704-862906 GCF_000299155.1 Elephantulus edwardii
AATCAATTGCCCATAAATAGATGGGCTGATTTCCGGGTTCTCAATTCTATTCCATTGAGACTGAAAACTTCTGTGGGAGAATCCCTCTGTGTGCTATAACGTTGGTATACTTTGACATTGACTTTGACAATGAGCTTGGGTCTTCAATTTTCATAGAAGTAGATTACCAGATCTTTCTTCCAAAGTATGACCAACAACCAGTTAAAGTGGTCCAAATATATTCCCAAAGTACCAAGAATGAAATTTGAGGTATGAAAAATAGTACTAATTTGAGAAAGCAAAATGTCTTCCTTTGCCATCTATTCAGAAGTAACCAGCTAGACAAACACCTGGGGGTGGGGGGAGCTCCAATTTCTAAGACAAGAGACAAACCCATGCACATATGTATGGATGGGAATAGAGACTTTTGTGAATGAGATATCTAGTTAATGGAAGCAGATTTACATATTTTTTAAATTTTATATTGGTTTGCATACAAAATTCATATACATTGTGTTTCATTCATATACATTGTGCCTCACACATTCCATCATTAACATTGTATTTTATACACATTCACACACATTGTGTTTTGTAAAATTAATCACTATGATCTATGTCTACTATTAACTCATCGTTTCAGTTTCTCATTGGGATTTCCTAATTCATTAACCCAATCCATCTGTCCACCAAACTCTATTATTCTAGTGATTTCCCAGCTCCCTATAGTCCGCTCCCCTGCTCCCCTACCCTTAACTTTTTTAAACTTTTATATACTCTTGCTAATTATTATTCTATTCTTATTATTCTATTATTATTTTAATAATAATGGTCTTATGCAGTATTTGTCCTTATGAGACTTAGTTAGTTCACTATGCATAATGCTCTCTAGTCTTTTCCATATTATATGTTGTTATGTGCCCTACAGTTGACTACAACTCATTCTGTCCCTATGGATGATAGCTCTGAACTCTGCCCTATCCTGAGCCAATTTCTCTGTTTCTGACAATCCTGCAATCATTGCCACAGTCTCTGCATCAATCTATCTCATCTAAAGTCTTTTTGATACAGTGTACTCCTTCTGTCTTCCTGGATCATTCAATATCCTGCCCATTGCATCTTTAAGTATTGCGACTTGAAGTTTGAATTTGTTATTCAGTGTCTTAGCGTAACAAACACTGAGCAACTTTGTTCCTTTGATTTTCTAACTCCAGCTCTTTGCACATTTCCTTATAAAATTTTGTGTTGTCTTCTCGGGATGGCCTTTGAAATCTTTTGTTCAGCTCCTTGCTGATTTCTTCCCTTTGCTTTGGCTTCTTGGCACTCTAGTCCAATATTCAGAGTGCCTTCTGAATATTCACCTCAGTCTTTTATTCTTCCTCTGTCTTAGTAACAATCTTTCGTATTCTTTATGTATGACATTCTTGATATCTTCCCATAGCTCATTAGGTCTTCATTCATTAGTGTTCATGATTTCAAATTTGTTCTTGATTTTTTTAAAAAAAAATTCAAATAGGATATACTTAAGGTTATCTTTGGGGTCTTATGGATTTGTTTTAACTTTTTAAGCTTCAATTTTAATTTACACATGAGTAGTTGATAGTAGCACTTTTACAAAATTGTTGTTCTGTAGTACTGCATGATATTCCTTTGTGTGAGTGAACCATAAATTCTCAATCTATTCATTTGTGGGTGAATATTGGGACTGTTTCCATTTTGTTGCTATTTTAAATAATACTGATGCAAACATTGGTGAAAAATTTCCATTTGTATCTCTGTTCTTTTTTTCTCAGAGTATATTTCCAGCAACGCAATTGCTGAGTGATATAGAATTTCTATGTTTAGCTTTTTGAGGAAACATCAAACTGACTTCCGGAATGTTTGTACCATTTTACAATCCCACCAGCAGTGTACAAGAGTTTTAATCTCTCCATAGCCTCTCCAAAATGTGTTGCTAGCTGTGATGCTAAACCTTGCCACTGCTGCTGGTATGAGATGTTATTTCATTGTGATTTTGATATTTACCTCTCTTATTGCCAGCCATTTTGAACATTTTTTTCCTGTGCCCTTAAGCCATTGGAATGTATTCATTTGTGAAAAGTCTTCCTGTGTCTTTTTGCCCATTTTGTAATTGAGTAGTAGTCTTTTCATTTTGAATTCATGGTAGTTCTGTAAACTTTTATTATGAGACTCTTATCTGAGATGTCATTGCCAAATGTTCCTTTTCATTTTGAATTCATGGTAGTTCTAAACTTTTATTATGAGACTCTTATCTGAGATGTCATTGCCAAATATTTCTTTGCAGTCTGTAGGTTTTTTATTTTATTCTACTGGAAAAAAATATCTGATGCACACAGAGATTTAATCTTTAGAAAGTCGAATTCATCAATATTATTATTTTCTGTTTGTGCATTTCTGGCTGTATTTGCCAGCCTATTTATACCATATACTAGGCTTTCTATGTTTGGTCTCAATTTGTCTCTTATGATCTTTATAGTGTTTTTGTCTTTTTTTTTATTATACTAGTTTACTCATGAAATTCAAATACATTATTTTTGAGAATAGATTCTTCAAATTTCCCTCACCCCCCACCCATCACATTGTACAACTCCATGGTTAGTCCCCACCTTGTCCTACATGTCTTTATCCCTCTGCTTTCACCCCCCCCTCCCCTTTGGATCATTATAATCATTCTACAATAATGGTTTTATATAGTATTTGTCCTTGTGGGACTGAGTTAGTTCACTCAGCATAATTCTCTGCAGACCTCCCAAGTTAGGTAATAATTTACAGAATCATTGCTCCTGCATGCTGCATACTATTCCATTGTGTGAATGTACCATATTTCTCAATCCATTTGTTTTTGGATGGATATCTGGGCTGTTTTCATGTTCTTGCGATGGTGAATAATGCTGCTATGAAACATTGGTGTGCAAGGCTCTGTTTGTGCCTCAGTTCTCATTTTCTTTTTATGGTTTATGGCTTTATCCGTAGGTCTCTGATATATACTTTGAGATGTGTGTGTGTGTGTGTGTGTGTGTGTGTGTGTGTGTGTGGTGTGAGATATGGGTCCTGCTTCAGCTTTCTACAGGTAGAAGTCCAATTTTTATAGCACCATCTGTTAAAAATGTTGCAGTTTCCCCATTTGACAGGTTCTGTTTTTTCTAATACCAGTTGACCATAGGTAGACCAGTTAATTTCTGCACCCTTGTTTCTGTTTCATTGGTCTAGGTCTTTGACTCAGTGCCATACTGTTTTGGTTATTACAACTGTGTAGAGGGTTTTTAAATCAGACTGTGCAAAGCCTCCCTTTCATGTTTGCTTTTCAGAAGTGCTTTGCTAATTTGGGATTTCTTTCTATTCCTAATAAATTTTCCAATTAACTTTTCTATCTCTTTGAAAATTGAGTGTGGTGTCTGTATTGGGATTGTGTTAAACATGTTGATTGCTTTTGATAGGATTATAATATTCACTATATTGAGTCTTCCTATTGATGAAGAAGGAACTTTTTCACCCATTTATTTAGGTCTCTTAGGGGAATCCCAGAACACCTGATTGTGTTCATGCAAAACCTATACTTGGACCAGAAAGCTGTCATCAGAACAAAGCAAGGGCACACTGCATGGCTCAAAATCAGAAAAAGAATGCATCAGGGATATGTCCTGTCTCCATAACTTTTTAATCTGTACAGAAGTGATCTTTCGAGAGGCTAAATTTTATGAGGAGGAAATGTGGCATCAGGATTAGAGGAAGATTCATCAACAACCTGTATTGTGCAGATGATACAAACTTTCCTGCTGAAACTGATAAGGGCCTGAAGCATTTGTTTCAGAGGGTAAAGACTATAGTTTGCAATAAATATGGACTGAAGCTCAACATCAAGAAGAATATTTTCAGAACTCAGCCAATTGGCAGCATTATGATAGATAGAGAAGAGATTGTTAACATTTCTTCTTGCTCGGATCCACAATCAACACTCTTAGCACAAGCAGTCAGAACATCAAATGATTAATTACATTAGGAAAATCTTTTGTCCAGACTCTTCCAAATCATCTGACCTCTCCAGAGTACTGAAGAGCAATCATGTCAACCTAGAGACTAAGATATGCCTGATCCAGGCCATGTTCTTCTCAATTACTTACTATGCATAAGAGAGCTGGACAATGACAAAGGTTGACAGAATACTAATTAATAGCTTTTAGTTGTGGTGCTGGAAAAAGAATTTTGAACATACCATGAACTACCAAGAGAACTAACAGGTCTCTACTGGAGAGCGAGCTGCTCTTTGGAAGCAAGGATTTTGAGACTCCATCTCGAATATTTGGGGCATGTAGCCAGGAAGCATCAGTCTTTGGAGAATTTGAAGAATTGAGGAATAGCTCAGGAGAAGAAGACTCTGGATGAGATGAATTGACAATAACTGGGACAATGAGGGTAGATGTGTTAGAAACTAATTGGTCTACTAAGTCTAAAAGGTTTTTTGTTGAATCCTGGGGTTTTCTCTGTACACTATCATATCACATGCATATATTGACAGTTTTACCACCTATTTGCAGATCTAGGTGCCTCTTAGTTCCTTTTCTTGTCATATTGCCCTAGCAAGTACTTCCAATAAAATATTGAACAATAATGGTGAAAGTGGGCATCTTTGTCTGGTCCCTGTTTGCAACAAAAATTCCTTCATTCTTTATCCATTTAGAATGATAGTGACTCTTAGTTTTGTATATATGCTTGTTTACTATATTGAGAGTATTCCCTTTGATTTATATTTTGCTAGGTATTTCAATCGTAAAGGGACGTTGGATTTTTTGAAGGCTTTTTCTAACTCAATTGATTCTAATGTGCTTTATTCTTTGCTTTATTAATGTGATGAATTACACTGATCATTTTTCTTATGTTGAACCATCCTACTATAAATCCCACTTGGTCATGAAGTTGTTGGTTTGTTAATGTGCTGTTGGAGTCTATTGGCCAAGAGTTTGTTAAGGATTTTTGCAACTGTATTCATGAAAAGTATTAGTCTGTAATTTTCTTTCTGGTATTATGTTTGTCTGATCTTGTTATTAGGGTTATGCTTGTTTCAGAAAATGACTCTGAGAATGTTTCTTTTCTATTTTTAAAAAATAATTAAGTAGAATTGGTAATAAATCTTCTCTGTAGAGTTCTGTCATGAAGTTATCTGAGCCAAGAATTTATTTTTTTTTAGAGGGAGTGGGGAGTCTTTTTATCCTGCCCAATTTATTCTTTTGTGATGGGTCTATTCCAGTGTTCTACATTGGTCTGTGCTGATCTGGATAAGGTGTGAGTGTCAAACAATTTTTCCACTTCCTCAAGGTTTTCAAATTTATCAGAGTATGTCGCTGTTGTTAGATATCACTGAGTATGACCCACAGTGAACTCATGAAAAACAACTGAACCCTGTCTTATCCTTTGCCATTCTCACGCTTCCTGACACTAGAGATCATTGTAGCAATCACTGTGTCAATCTAGTTGGTTGAGGATCTTCCTCTTCTCCTCCTCTTTTGCCTTTCCAAGAATCATATACCTCTCTGAGGAAGAACTCCTCCTAGCAACATGTCTGAAGTATGTGAGGTGAAGCTTTATCATTTTTGCTGACAAAGAGCACTCTGATTACACTGTCCTCAAGACATACTCATTTATTCTTTGGGCAGTCCTTGGGATGTTCGGTACTCTTCTCCCACATCACGACCCAAAGGCGTTAATTCTTCTGGCATCTTTACTCACTGTCTAGCTCTCAGATGTATAGCAAATGATCAGAAAGACCATGACCTGAATCAGACATATCTTAATCCTCAGACTGACAACACTACTCCTCAATAATTTGAAGATGACCCTAAGGCCAGACTTCCCAAAGCAATGTATCTCCCAATTTTCTGATTTCTGGTACCAAGGGAATTGATTGTGGGTCTAAGTAAGATGAAGATGCTTATAGTTTCAATCTTCTCTCCATGTGTCATGATGTCACCTATTGATCCAGTGGTAAGAATTTTGGCCTTGTGTCACTTGGACCTTCTGTGGTGACTGATTTGCTATTACAGGTACAAACTAAGTTGTCAATTTGTTGTGTTTGGGGTGAACATTCTTGTAATTGATATAGCACTTGTCTGTCAATTTGCTGTACTGAAATAAAATGTGGGCTGCTGTGATACAGAAAATTATGCCACTTGGATGTCAAATATCACAAAAGCTGATCGACAGGCTTTACTAGAGCTCTCAGTTTAAGACAGTCTAAGAAGAAGAATTGGTCATCTGCTTGATAAGGAAGAGGCTTCTGAAAACTCTGTGAACTGTAGAGGAACATTGATAGTTGTAACATTAGTGGTAGAGCCCAGATTGGAAGTTAGTAGAAATGAGGGGGAAAAAAATTAATGGCAAACATCCTTTAATAATTGAAACATGGAATATATGTAGCTTGAAAGCTGGAAAACTAGAAATTGTGGAATATGAAATGGTACCAATAAACATCGACATTCTAGGCATTAGTGAGATGAGAGGGACTCACTTTGGCCACTTTGAATCAGATAATTGCATGATATATTAAGCTCAGAATGAAAAACAAAAGAAGAATGGTGCTACATTCATAGTAAGAAAAAGGTCAATTTTAAGTTCTATCCTGAAGTACAATGGTGTGAATAATATTATATTATCCATATACATATAAGGAAGACCTATTAACATGACTATTTTTCAAACATAAGCTTCTGCATCTAGAGCAAAAAAGAAGTAAAAAAATTCTACCAAATCCTAAAATCCAAAATTGATTAAACATGCAGTCAATATGTGTTAATTGATATTTGGTAACTGGAATGTAAAAATTGAAAATCATAAAGAAGAAATAGTAGTGGGAAAATACGGGCTTTGTAATAAAAATGAGACTAAAAATAGAATGATCAAATTTGTATTTTCTATGGTGTAGTCATTGCAAATATCTTTTAAAATAATCCCGCATAAATAATGATTTTCACACATGGACCTCATCTAATAGGACTTACAGAATTCGGATTGGCTACATCTTGGAAGGAATCCTTGGAGAAGCGAAATATCAGCAGTCAAAACGAGGCCAGGTTGCAGACTGTGGGTCAGACTACTAATTGATCATGTGCAAGTCCAACCTGAGGCTGAAGTAGAATGAAAAGAAGTCCATGTAAACCAAAATAGGATCTCTAATCTATTCCATCTGAATTTCAAAATCATCTTAAGAATAGGTTTGCAATATTGAACACCATTTGTGAGAGATCAGATGAGTTATGGGATGATATCAAGAATATCATCCATGAAGAGAGAAATGCTTGTTACAATCACAAAAATAAAAGAAAAAATCAAAAAGGATTCAGAAGAGACTGAAAATTGCACTAGAGTACCGAGAAGCCAAAAC
Source organism: Elephantulus edwardii (assembly GCF_000299155.1). Taxonomy (NCBI): domain Eukaryota; kingdom Metazoa; phylum Chordata; class Mammalia; order Macroscelidea; family Macroscelididae; genus Elephantulus; species Elephantulus edwardii. Next base: position 861,080 of record NW_006400000.1, read on the forward strand.
ATGGGGGAAATATGCCAAAGTAAAAGAGCTGAATGGAAGATTTCAAAGGGCAGCTCAAGAAGACAAAGCAAAAATATGATAATGGATGTGCAGAGAGCTGGAGTTGCACAATCAAAGGGGAAGAATTTGCTCTGCATTTCTCAAGCTGAGAGAACAAAGACAAAATTAAGCCTTGAGTCAAAATATTGAAAAATGCTATGAGTAATACATTGAAGCATCAAAAGGGGGGAATACACATTTTATTGAACCCAAGAGGTTCTTTTTGTTGTCTATCACCAAACAGACAGGTGGGTTGCAATAACCAAAGCACTTTATTATAGATCTGATAGAGCAGAATCTTCTCAAAAACTGCTTCCCTGTCTGGGAGTGGCTTATATTTGGGTTAGCTATTGATAGGGTAATATTAATAAGTTCAGAATTCTCTATATATGTATCAGTTATAAAATTATAGTTATATAATTATAAAACTAAAATTAGTTTTCTTCAGCCTGCAAAACTAGTTACTTAGCCTCCAAATTCTGTTTTCTATCTTTGGTCATGTAAAGTAGTATGATCTGTTTGTTTACCAGAAGAGGAAATGCATCTCTGAGGCTGTTTCCCAGTCATATGTGAACTCTATCTTAATCTGCTGTTTACCAGGAAGGGAACTGTGGCCTTCCTGTATTATTAGTACTTAAACAGACAGTTATGAAATAGTTAACATATGACTGAAGAAAATAATTTTGAAAGGGTAAATGTCAATCCAGTAAAGAGGCATTTTCCTTCCTGGTAAACAGGCAATTTAAGGTATAATTTACATATGACTAAGAAAAACCGTTTCAAAGGTCAAATGCTAATCTAGGAAAGACAAACTTCCTCTCCTGGCAAATTGGCAGTTTAAAGTACTTTCTATTACTAAAGAAAGGGGAGCGGCCAGGAGAATTCTAAGACAAAATAGTTTTGTAGCCTGGAGGTAACAAATTACCAACCCAACAAACAGAGTCACAGTATCAAAAAGAACTGACTGATACCGAAAAATTTCAGGAAATACCATATGAGGAGGAGCCAATGGTAATGAAAGAGGAAGCGGAATCTGCAAAATAAGGCCCCAGGAATCTAGAGTGTATCAATTGACTTATTTCAATTAACAGATGCAGCCTTGGAAACAATCACCAGCCAATGCCAGGAAATTTGAAGGACAGCTGTCTGGCCTAAAAATTTGAAGAAGTCCGTATTTGTTCCCATTCTCAAAAAGGGTGATACAACAGAATATGGAAACTATCAAACAATATCATTAATACTACATGCAAGTAAAATACTGCTGAAGATAATTCGAAACTGGTTACAACAGTACATAGATAGAAAATAGTCAGAAGTTCAAGTAGGAGGGAGAAGAGGCCTTTGCACCAGAGATATCATTGCTGATGTCAGATGCATCCTGGTGGAAAGTAAAGAATAGTAGAAATATGTCTCTTTATGTTTTCTTGACTATGCAAAGGCATTTGACTGTGTGTCATAACAAATTGTGGCTAACATTGAAAAGAATAGGAATTCTAGAGTACTGAATTGTGCTCATGCAAAGCCTATACCTAGACCAAGAGGCTGTTGTGAAAACAGAACAGGGGAACATTGCACGTATTAAAATTAAGAAGGGAGTGGTCACGGTTGTATTCTCCCTCCATAAATATTTAATCTGTATGCCAGGCAAATTATTCAAGAAACTGGACTTTATGAAGAAGAATGTGGCATCAAGATGGGAGGGAAACTCATCTATAACCTGTGTTACGTGAATGATACAATCTTGTTTGCTGAAAGGAAGGACTTGAAGTGCTTGCTATAGAAGAAGAA